>NW_024081436.1:479822-507181 GCF_003009895.1 Hyaena hyaena
CAGGCTCTGAGCTGGCAGTCAGCACAGAGCCTGACGGGGGGCTTGAACCCACGAACCGCAAGATCATGACCTAAGCGAAAGTTGGACGCTTAACTGACTAAGACACCCAGGCGCCCCTGGATCTTCTTTTTTGATAGATTCTTTTATTATGATATAGTGTCCTTCTTCATCTCTTGTTACATTCTTTGGTTTAAAATCAAGTTTGTCTGATAGAAGTATGCCACTCCAGTTTCTTTTTTTTTTTTTCCTAGAAGGAAACCCTTCTTTTTATTTATTTTTTTATTTATTTATTTATTTATTTATTTATTTATTTATTTATTTATTTACTTATTTATTTACTTATTTATTTATTTCTAGGAGAGAGAGAGAGACAGCGCGAGCAGGGGAGGGTCAGAGAGAGAGGGAGTCACAGACTCTGAAACAGGCTCCAGGCTCTGAGCTGGCAGTCAGCACAGAGCCCGACGCGGGGCACGAACCCACGAACCGCGAGATCATGACCTGAGCGAAAGTCGGACGCTTAACTGACTAAGCCACGCAGGCGCCCCTACCACTCCAGTTTCTTTTGATGTTAATTAGCATGATAGATGGTTCTCCATCCCCTCACTTTCAATGTGTACATGTCTTTAGGTCTAAAATGAGTCTTTTGTAAGCAGCATATAGATAGATCTTGTTTTTATTATCCATTCTGATACCCTATGTCTTTTGATTGGAGCGTTTAATCCATTTACATTCAGAGTAATTATTGATAGATATTAATTTAGTGCCATCGTATTACCTATAAAGTCATTGTTTCTGGAGGTTTTCTCTGTTCCATTCTAGTCTTTGTTGTTTTTGGCCTTTCTTTCCCACTCAAAGAGTGCCCTTTGATGTTTCTTACAAGGCTGGTTTAATGGTCATGAACTCCTTTAGTTTTTACTGTCTGGGAAACTATCTCTACTTCTATTCTGGATGACAGCCTTGCTGGATAAAGTATTCTTGGTGGCATATGTTTTGCATTTAGCACATTGAATATATCATGACACTCCCTTCTGGCCTGCCAAGTTTCTCTGAAGAGATCTACTGCTAACCTTATTTGTCTTCCCTTGTAAGTTAGGGCTTGGTGTCAGCAGCTCAAGCCTCTCCTGTGGGTGCTGTGTTGTTCACTGACATCTGTTGGTACCTATGGGCAAGGGAGGAAAATTATGCCAGCCCACTCCCTCATCCCCAGAGAGGGGAGTTTGTACCTGCCACTGTCCAGAAATCCCTCAAAGAAGAGGAAGCAGTTTTCCTTGATTTGTCCCAGGCATCTATCAGATCACTGCCTTCACCCTGTCTGTGACTAGGCCATCTGCCTGCTCGTCAGTACAGGGCACTCATGTTTTGTATCAGGCATGCTGGCTGAGTTTCAAAACTCCAAATTTGAGGGACCTTGTATGGCATGGACCTGCACTAATCCTCTGGGAGAGGGTCTCACTGCACTGGGGCTGGTGCCTATTTTTCCTAGAAGAGCAATTGTACAATGTGCACATCAGCTTGGAATTGATAGTAAAGCACAGCAAAAAGTTGACGTCCAGATTAGCTGCCCTCAGCGGGTGTCTGCCCTTTGCTAAGGAACTGGGCAGTGCAATGGCTTCCACTGGCTCTTTTGTTCATCAGTGCCCTCTCTCCCAAATCCACTCCAAGAAGGGGAACTTCTTGTTCCCAGTGCAACCAGAGGATCTGCAAACCACACTTTGACTCTGCCCTACTTCACAGGAGCACCTCTACACCTGCCAGGCTCCACACATCTACAACTCCAGACATCTACAATTTCACTCTGTGAGCTCCACTGGTTGTAAAAGCTCATGGTAATCAGCCCCTTTTGTTTTCTTAGTCAGTGATTTGGGGGAAGTGTTTTCCTTGTGCAATCTCCTGTATACTGCCTGCTCGCTCTCGCTTGCTCTCTCCCCTAAATCCCCTCTTCTCTGTAATTAGGGCTCATTACCCTCTATAGCACCCGCCATTCTTTTTTCCCCTAAATCACATCTCCATACCTCCTACCTTCCAGGATGTGGCCTCTTTTCTCCCTCTAGTTATGCAGTTTGTTCCCTCAGTTATTAGATCAATTTCTTGGGTGTTTAGAAAGATTTGATATTTATCCAGCTCTGTTAGAGGGACAAGACTCTACCTTCTTAACTCCCTTCCTACCCTAAGATTATTTTTAAATTCCCTATTTATGCTCTTTTGTCATTTTATTTTTTGATGTTTAAATTGATAGTCTGATAGAATTTATTTTGAAGAGTGAGGAAATCATCTAATTTTTTCCCCAAGATGGTTATAATAACTTGTAAATCATGATTTAATGAATTTTTATCTCAACTAATTTGAAATACTGTTTTTATTCCCATTTATATTTTGATCTGTCTTAACTTTCTGATCTATTCTGTTGATCTATCTTGTCATTGCCAGTATCAAACATGTTGAAGTTCTCTGGATTTATAATACATTTGAATATCTATGTTTTCTACTCGTTTATGATCCTGACTTTATTATTATGTTTATTTCTACTTCATTTCATTATGAGTTCATATTATATTCCTTTCAGAATTACTGTGATTAACTTTGCCTAATGCACAGTAAATTTTAATAAATGTAACATATGTTGTTGCAATAGAAACCATATTTGCTGATGAAAAGTTTCATATATAGCTTTGAGGTCAAGAATGAGAGCTGGATCACTTGTAACTTCTCAATTCTTATTTGTGTGTTTATTTTCTGAAAGCTCATTTAAATTCTGAGAGAGGTATGTTAAAATCTCAGAATATGATTTTAGATATATCACACTTAGGCATTTTTTCAGCTTTTCATTTTTTTTTAAAGTTTATTTATTTATTTTGAGAGAGACAGAGACAGTGCGAGCCAGGGGATGGAGGAATGGGTGGAGAGAGAGACAGAGAGACAGAGAGAGACAGAGAGAGAGACAGAGAGAGAGAGAGACAGAGAGAGAGAAAATCCCAAGCAGGCTCCAAACGGTCAGTGCAGAGCCCAACATGAGGCTCAAACCCACAAAATGCAAGATCATGACCTGAGCCGAAACCAACAGTTGGGTGTTTAACCAACTGAGCCACCCAGGTGCCCCACCAGCTTTTCAACTGAGTCCAATGTCACTTCGTGCAAAAATGTTTCTGAGTGTTATGCTACTTTGGTGGGTTGTAACTGTTATCAATAATTGTCCTTTCAATCCAATTAAATTTTTTTTCCTTACTTCTGTTTTCTTTCTCCTTGCATTAGTTTGGTTATATTCTAATCTATTCCCTTATGTTAATGTATTTATGTCATTTGACTTAAGTCACTTGTCTCCTAAAAACATACAGCTGGACTCTGTTGCTTCTATTAATATAGGCCTTTAACTGATCCATATTTCTTTTGACTGCTGGCAAGATTGGTCTTATTTCTACCATCATATTTTACGTTTTTTGTTTTGTTCATAATACTTTCTTCAATTTTTCCTTTGACTCTTCCTGGATTTATTACATTTTCTTTCTTTCTTTCTTTCTTTCTTTCTTTCTTTCTTTCTTTCTTTCTTTCTTTCTTTCTCTTCCTTCCTTTTTTATTAGTAGACTTTACTTTTTAGAGCACTCTTAGAGTTCATAGAACATTGAGCAGAAGGTATAGAGAGTTCCCATATACTCCTCCTCCTGCACCTCTGCACCCTACACAGTTTCCCCAATGTTAACATCTTATACTGGTGTGGTACATTTGTTATAATTCATGAGTGAATATCAGTACACTATTAGTAACAAAAGTCCATTGTTTACATTAGAGTTCACTCTGTTGTATAGTTCTATGGATTTTGGTCAATGCGTCATGTCCTGTATTCTCCATTATAGTGCCCTACGGAATGGTTTTGCTGACCTAAATGTCTACTGTGCTTCATCTGTTCTTCCCTCCCTCTTTCCCCCACATCTCAAGTCCCCAACAACCACTGATCTTATTGTTATCCCTATAGTTTGCCTTTCCCACATTGTCATTTAAGTGTGTGCTTTCTTGTTCAAGGATTATTTTTTTTCCATTAAAAATTAAGACTATATATTTTTAGAGTAATTTTAGGTTTACAGCAAAATTGAAGGAAAGGTACAGAGATTTCACATACACCTGCTGCTCCCACACATGCTTAGTGCTCCCTTTTTAGTATGCTTTCTTTATTCCTCTTTTCGCTTCCTGAGAGGTCTAGAGGTTATATATCCTGAATCTATTCTACTAGTGGGTGTGCGAACATTTTAGTAATCATTTTGTAACTATGCTTCTCAAGCAAAATAAAAATTTAAACTATATCTGAAACTCCCCCATAACTGGATGAAAAGTTAAACATCCCTTACTTATTTCTTCTTTTTCTGTTTTCTCGATGTTCAAGTTTAGTTAAGAGAATCTCAATTTTTACTGCCAGTTTGAAATTAAATAGTCTGTTCTAGTTAAGAATCTTTTCTTAACAATTACTTTAAACATTACAAGTACTTTATCACCTGTACTTAACAGTAAGTTTTACTGAGTTCACAGCTCACTGCTTTTTCTTTTATACCACATCTTTCTATTTCTTGAGGTTGTTAGTCTGATTCATTATTATTTCAACAGACTACTTTGAGTAATTTTTTTAAAAATAAAGAATGTATAAAAGAGAAGCTTTCTGGGTCTTCCTGTGCTGAAACTGACTTTCCGTTGTCTTCACAGAGGAGTGATCTTTTTACCTCAGAAGGCTGTCAGCGTCACCCCACTATCTCTTAGCATTTATGTAGCAAATGAGAACTTCGGTGTCAGCCCTAGTGTCTTTCCTATGAGATAACTGTTTATTTTGAAGCTTATAGGATTTTCCATTTATCCTTTGAATTCACATTTTTCATCAGGATATGACTAGGTATGAGTTTTCTTCCATCAGAATTTCCTTTGATATGCCAAGTTCATCTCTGACTTAGAGGCTCTACACCAGCTCTTCCTTCTTGTCGGAACGATCTTCCTCCAGTCATTGCAAAGCTGCCTCCCTCCCATCATTAGGTCTGAATTTAAGCCCCTCAAATCCTTCACTGATCACCATATCTAAAACATCTTCTGATCATAGTCATTCTTGGCCATATTTATTATTCTGTTTTATTTCTTCATAGTATTTATCATGGTCTAATATTCTTGTATTTATTTTTATGTGCTGATTGTACCCCCCCCCCCCGCCTCTACTGGAATATAAACTCCATGAGAGCAGAGACCTTTCCTATTTTATTTGCTGTGTATCTTTGGCTCCTATAATAGTGCCTTGCACACAGGAAGTGCTGGATGAATGACAGACAAAAATGTGAAGGAGCAGAAGCTGATTTTCCTCTTTCTAGGATTTTCCACAAGATTTTCCATGTAGTCCGTTCTCTTTCCTCTATTTAATTTTCCATCCTCCTAAAACTGCATCCATTCTTCTGGTCTACTTCAAGGCTTTTGGTTAGAAGCAACACCACACACACACACACACACACACACACACACACACACACACACTCCTATACTTGCAAAAGGCAAATACATACACACAGAATGAAGTTAAAGAAACTTCAAGGGAGCACTGAATTATTCAGTTGATTTAATAAAGTTTACAAAATCTCTGGAGTACGTGGTAGAACTCCCATCCTCTGTTTCACATTATTTAAATTATCTGAAATATGATCTAGTTTTTATTCTTGTTTACTGCCTAGTCACAGTCAAAGAGTATTGAATGATTCTTTTGTTGTGTCTTGCAACTATGATTCAACAGATATCAGGGTTATATTGTAAACTGATCTGCTTTCTTAGAGATTTAGTTTATTTTGGCTTGGTTTGACCACTGTAATTAGACTTTGGCAATGGAAATTACTCTCAGAAAACTAATATTAATATTACAGCCATTTTCCTCAGCTATTATATCTGGAACAAGTGGTTATAACTAGAAATTTCTATTCCTCACACTAGTGTTTTTTGTTGACCACATCACTATCTTGTTTAAAGGACCAAAGTTGAAATTATAAACTGTTTTGAGTAAAAATTTTGCAATGAGAAAGTTCTATTCTATTGGTAAACAGTAGGTATGCTATAAATATGAAAGTATGAATATAGGTAAATACTAAAAAGTGTTCGAACAAATAATTAGCTATTCTTTACTTTTGTTATTAAATCTTCCTGGGATGATTAAGGATATCACTGAGGACATACAAGGAAGAAAGCTGAACAGGATGGGAAGAGAAGAAAATGCTCATGCTTGGATAAATATGAGCAATGATTTTATGTTGAATTTCTGCAAAATTCTCAAGGTTTGTTGTTACTCTATAAAACCAATTTGTTATAGAGATTGCTGAATAAGAAATGTATTAACTGTATCAAAACTAGTAGTCATTAGAGCTATTTACCAAATATACCAGTTCTATCTTTCAGCCGTGTGGTAGAATTATATTTCCTGATGCCCTCGTGATTGTGTGGGATTTTAGACCACTTGTGGACAATAAATTCAAAGCAAATATGACAATGACAAATGTCACGGTTAAGTCAGAGCATTTCATTAGTGAAGTGAGACCTTCTAGAACTCTCTTTTTTGTGGGTGCCTGGATGGATCAGTTGGTTAAGCAGCCAACGGCTCAGGTCATGATCTTGTGGTTTGTGGGTTCGAGCCCTGCGTCAGGCTCTGTGCTGATAGTTCAGAGCCTGGAGCCTGCTTCAGATTCTGTGTTTCTGTCTCTCTCTGCCCCTCCCCTGCTCACACTCTATCTCTCTTTCTGTCAAAAATAAATTTTACTGCACAGCAAAGGGAACAACCCACAAAACTAATAGGCAACCAACGGAATGGGAAAAGATAGTTGCAAATGACATATCAGATAAAGGGTTAATATCCAGAATCTATAAGGAAGTCACCAAACTCCACACCCGAAAAACAAACAACCCAGTGAAGAAATGGGCAGAAGATATGAACAGACACTTCTCCAAAGAGGACCTCCAGATGGCCAACAGACACATGAAACGATGCTCAGCATCCCTCCTCATCAGGGACATAGAAATCAAAACCACACTGAGATACCACTTCATGCCAGTCAGAGTGGCTAAAATGAGCCAATCAGAGAACTCTAGATGCTGACGAGGATGTGGAGAAACGGGAACCCTCCTACACTGTTGGTGGGAATGTAAACTGGTACAGTGTCTCTGGAAAACAGTGTGGAGGTTCCTCAGGAAACTAATAATAGAACTCCCCTATGACCCAGCAATAGCACTGCTAGGAATTTACCCAAGGGATCCAGAAATGCTGATGCATAGGAGCACATGTACCCCAATGTTCATAGCAGCACTCTCCACAATAGCTAAAACATGGAAAGAGCCCAAGTGTCCATCAAGGGACGAATGGATCAAGAAGATGTGGTTTATCTATACCATGGAATGCTCCATGGCAACGAGAAACAATGAAATCTGGCCATGTGTAGCAACATGGATGGACCTTGAGGGTGTTATGCTGAGCGAAATAAGTCAGGCAGAGAAGGACAAATATCACATGTTTGCACGTATAGGAGGATTAAGAGGAACTTAACTGAGGACCATGGGGGAGAAGAAGGGGGGAAATTGTGGGGGAAAGGGAGAGAGGCAAACCATGAAAGACTCTTGAATGCTGAGAAACAAACTGAGGACTGATGGATGTGGGGGGGGAGGAGGGATGGGCATGGAGGAGGGCACTTGTGGGGATGAGCACTGGGTGTTATATGGAAACCAATTTGACAATAAACTATTTGTAAAAATAAATAAATAAATTAGTTAAATTAAATTAAAAAAAAGAAATCGCAAACGAAGTTAAAAAAATAAAAAATAAAAACTCCTGTTTCATACAAAAAAAATAAATTAAAAAAATTTTTTAGAACTCTCTTTTTTTCTGGCATGATTACTAGCAGGGAATCAATAATTCCTTCTGCACTAGCCTGGGTCCTGGAATGAGGGTAATAGTGTTCTCAGCTGAGTACCCAGAATCACTGATCGTGTATTAACCATATATTGTGAATTAGAAATAAATCTCTCTTGTTTAAGACACTGTGTTGGGGTAGTCTGTTAGCGCAGCATAGCCTGGCCTATTTGACCAATACACAGAACTTAAATAACCTACCTGACGGAAAGCTTTGCTAATCTTTTGTTTTAAATTCTGTTTCTAAACCCTGCTCTCTCACTCCCAATTCTCTGCTCTGTTTCTTATGACCTTCCAACAGCTTTTGGATTTTAGTTCAGCATTCAATCTTGAATTTTACTGACTTGCCCAACCTGATGGGCACAAATAAAACACATATAACTTTCTTACAGCTTTAATAGTTGAGGCATATACTCTCTCTTCATCTTCTATTCCTATCATTTACTCATTTCTTCATTCATAAAACAAAATGTTGAACATTTGGTACGAGCCAGTTTTAACTACCAGGATAAATTGCAAACAAAAAGTCATAAAAATTACATTCTATTTGGAATGCTAATAATTAATCAAATAATTATACAAATAAATGTAAAATTACAACAGTGCTAAGTGCTATCAAGAAGAGATATGTCATCTGTCTATTGATAATGATGAAACAAACGAGATAAAGTGTTCATAATCAGATCATGTCAGTGTATAGGAATGATGGTATGCAGAAAATTTCATACTATTTCTACAACTATTATGGAAGTATGAAATTCTATCAAAATTAAAAAGGCTTTTTCAGGGTACTAACTGGTGTGATAGGATGTACCTTTACTGGCCAGAATTGTCTGGGTTGGTAATCTCAGTTTAGTATTTGATTCAAACTCTTGGCCAAATTGTATTCTAGGAATTTCAGTCCCTCTTTCCATATCTGTTCTAATCATTGTCTCTGCAAAAAACTGCAGCACACACATGATAATAAAATGAAAGAAAATCCATTTTAAATTGCACTTTGTGTTAAACCAAAAAGCTTTTCCCTTTTTATTGTTTGTTTTAAAAAGTGATATATAATAAATACAGAAAACCAGGCAGATATACAGGCGACCTAGTAAAAAATGAAAATTGCTCATCAGTAATCAGTCACTGATAATTACTATTAACGTTTTGGTCAGTTTCCTATCATATATTTTTTATTTTCTTTTAACAGTATTAACTATCTGTTGTATGTAGCAAATTACCCTGAAACATAGTTGCTCAAAACAATAAACACTGGGGAGCCTGAGTGTTGCAGTCAGGTAAGCATCTGACTCTTGATTTTGGCTCAGGTCATTTTCTCAGTTTGTGAGTTCAAGCCCAGTGCAGGGCTCTGTGCTGACAGCACGTAGTCTACTTGGGATTCTCTGTCTCTCCGCCCACCCCTCAGCCACATGGTGTTCTCTCTCAAAAATAAACTTAAAAAAACCCAAAAAATAATAAACACTATTTCATAAAAATCTTAGCTGAGTGTTTGTAGATGAGAGTTTCTAATGAGATTGTAGTCCAGTTGTCAACTGGGATTGTAGTTATTTATAGGACTGGAGAACCCATTGGCTCCCAACCGCATTCACGTGGTTACCATCAAAGAGGCTCCCATTTCTCACCAAGTAGGCTTCTCCATAGAGCTACTGACTGATATAGCATTGAAGCCGGCCTCCCACGATGAGTTCTAAGAAAGAGAGAGAGAGAAAAAAACAGAAGCTGCAGTATTTTATAACCTAATCTGGAGAGTGACATATAATTTCTGCTATATTCTACTGGTCATACAGGCTAATCCTAGTACAGTGTGGGAGACAAGGGTGTGAACATAGTACAAGGGTATGAATACCAGGAGGTGGGAAACAGTGATAGACCATCTTGGAGACTGGCTACCATGTCACATTCTATCCCAAGCATATTACCACCTTATACGATATTTCCTATGCCCTTCTTTTAATGAAAATAATACTTAATTTATCAATAATTTGATCAATCTAATTACTGTATTAATAATAATATTTCATTGTATTATATTGCTGTAAGCCTTAATAGTCAGATATACAGGGACATTATAAAGCTAGGAGGCTTTTATTTTTTAAAAATTACTTGAGGGGCGCCTGGGTGGCTCAGTTGGTTAAGCATCTGATTCTTGAACTCGGCTCTGGTTATGATCTCACAGTCATGAGATCAAGCCCTGTACTGGACTCTACGATGAGTGTGGAGCCTGCTTGAGATTCTCTCTCTTTCTCTCCCTCTGCCTCTCCTCCACTTGCTTGCATGCACACACACACATTCTCTCTCTCAAAATAAAAATAAAATAAAATAATAAAATAAAAATTACATGAGAATTTATTCATTGAACCTAATCGGTGCTGCCCTTTAAAAAGCTCACCTTGGGAACCTTTGAACTTATTTCAGTGGTGTTGGGCTGTTGTCACAATCATGCCTGGGATTCTTTTGAAATTACAGTTGGATTCTTGGAGCATATTACTTTCAATCAACTCAAAGGTGATAAGAGGCAGTTATGTTAACAAGCAGAACATATGTTGAATTTATTCTTGTTCTTCTGCTATTCAGTTGCAATACTGAATCAGATGTATTAGTAAAAAAATGTGTTTCTGACACTTAACTGCAGCTTAATAAGATGATATTTCTTTGCAAAATAAGTCACATTTGAATGAATTATATATGGGAAGCACACTGTGATTCAGAGACTTGAGCTTTGTGGGCTCTGAATGTGCCCTTCCTTCTGACCTTAACTTTCATGTACACCCACCTGCCCAGTGAGTATCCTGAACAAGTTTACCCCTTAAGTATAGTTCTTGGAATAAGTACTATATTTACAGTATTTATTTATATAAACTTACATCTGCCAAAGTATAATATTGTATTTATATTAGCCATCATTTTTTTTTTAGCAAAAGGAAATCATGGATTATGAAAGCAACATTAGGGCAGAATCAAGTCTTATTTGACTTTTTTTCCACATGGTGCCTGGCACACAATTGGTACTTAATGCATGTTTGTTGAATTAATGACACATTGAAATTCTCATGCCATAAAATAATGACGCTTAAGTTAATGATACTTACCTGGCAATCTAAATCTTAAAAGCTATCATGCTGATACTTGGTGCTGCTGTTTCTTTTTTTTCAATTCTATGTTGTAACATCATAG
Organism: Hyaena hyaena; assembly: GCF_003009895.1. Classification (NCBI taxonomy): domain Eukaryota; kingdom Metazoa; phylum Chordata; class Mammalia; order Carnivora; family Hyaenidae; genus Hyaena; species Hyaena hyaena. The sequence continues at coordinate 490,900 of NW_024081436.1, forward strand.
AATTTCCTCAATTTTTTAAGACTTGTGGAAGCATTCTTTGGGCTAAAATAGATAATATGCTGAAAAACATGGTCATTTCTCCATCTCCAATATGTCCAAATAAAAAAAAAATGACCACCAAAACAAACCAAACAACCTAATTAATAGTAGAGTTCTTTTTCATGTTTTATTTATTTTTGAGAGGAGGGAGAGAGAGAGCACAAGCAGAGGAGGGGCAAAGAAAAAGGGAGACAGAGGATCCGAAGTGGGCTCTGCACTGACAACAGAGTGCAATGCAGGGCTCAAACCCACAAACCCCGGATTGTGACTGGAGCTAAAGTCAAATGACCAAGCCACCCATGCTCCCCAATAGTAGAATATTTAAAAAGCTGGAATCATCTTCTTTAAATTTTTTTTAATGTTTATTCGTTTTTGAGAGACAGAGAGAGACAGGGTGCAAATGGGGGAGGGGCAGAGAGAGACACACACACAGAATTCGAAGCAGGCTCCAGGCTCTGAGCTGTCAGCAAAGAGCCCATCATGGCGCTCAAATTCACAAACTGTGAGATCATGACCTGAGCTGAAGTCAGATGCCCAACCGACTGAGCCACCTAGGTGCCCCAAAAGCTGGAATCATATTCTAACTTTTCCTAAATTTGTGTAGCTTTAGTTGTGCCTTTCCCACCCTAAAAACTATTGCAGTTATTGGTTTTCTCCAAGACATCCAGAAAGATGCATGTGTGTACCCTATATGTAATCATAGTCTTTCAAACAACTACTCAGGGGATAGGATGAGGCAGTAGGGAAATAAGCAAATTGCTACCATTCTCCCAGAAAGCCAATGTTATATTAGCAGTTCTATTTTGGAGGAGGAAAATAATCCAATTTCAAGGCTGGCATAAGTATTAGGCTCATCACTCACTCACTTCCTTACATAGGTGGCAGAAAATTCTGTGATTTCATGCCAAGCCCTCCAACAAAGACACAGCATGGCTTTTTGCTTTACTTGGTTTCTTCCTATTTTAGAGTGAAAATTTATACTTCCAAAAAGAATTACAGGCAGCTTCCAATATTGAGACATTGAGACCAAACCATTAAAAATAAAAACAGTAGGGGCGCCTGGGTGGCTTAGTCGGTTGAGCGTCCGACTTTCGCTTAGGTCATGATCTCTCGGTTCGCGGGTTCGAGCCCCGCGTCGGGCTCTGTGCTGACTGCCAGCTCAGAGCCTGGAGCCTGTTTCAGAGTCTGCGTCTCCCTCTCTCTCTGACCCTCCCCTGCTCACGCTGTCTCTCTCTCTCTCTCTCTCTCTCTCCTAGAAATAAATAAAAATATTTTAAAAAATTAAAAAAAAAATAAAAACAGTACAAATCCTAATGAAAAGAATGGAAATTCCTTATAGGAATTCTATAATGAGAAAAGTCATTGGTGCCCAGAAAAAGTCTGAGTATTATGCATTTAATGAGGCTCTAGTGAAACCTTGGGGAATTATCCATTCTCTCAGTGTAAATGAGCAGTTCTGTCAGCATCATCCTCAATCATTGGTTACCTCTCTCTTTCTTCTAAAATTTAACTTTGCACTTATAGAAAAGTTGGCAGAGTAGAACAAGAACTCTTGAATACCCTTCACCAAAATCTATCAAATTGTTTACATGCTCCCCTATTTCTGTGTTTGATCATTCTCTCTGTTTCTCTTTCTCAGTCTCTCTCTCTCTCTCCTCCCCCCCCCCCCAACACTTTTGGAGGAACTATTTGAGTGTGCACTTGGGACATCATGCCCTTTAACATGAAATACTTTATTTTTTTTCTGATATAACACATTGCTTTATTTTTTTTCTTAAATAGTTTATTGTCAAGTTGGTTTCCATATAACATGAAATATTTTAGTGTTTTACTTCCTTCATATAAGAAAGGGACAGTACCCGGGCACCTGGGTGGCTTAGTCGGTTGAGCGTCCGACTTTTGCTTAGGTCATGATCTCGCGGTTCTTGGGTTCGAGCCCCTCATCAGGCTCTGTGCTGACTGCCAGCTTAGAGCCTGGAGCCTGTTTCAGTCTGTGATTCCCTCTCTCTCTGACCCTCCTCTGTTCACGCTGTCTCTCTCTCTCCTAGAAATAAATAAAACATTTAAAAAAAAAAAAAGGGACATTACCTTATGTAATCAGTACAATTATCAAAATCAGAAAAATTCACAATGCTATTATACTTACCTAGTCTATAACCCTTACTCAAATTTTGTCAATTTTCTGACTAATGTCCTTTAGAGTAAAAGAAAATAAAAGTCTTGTGGCCCAGGATCCAATCCAGAAAGACATATTGCATGTAGTTTTCATGTCTCTTTAGTCCCTTGGAATGTGGAACACTTTCTCTGTCATTCTTTGTGTCTTTCATGGCCTTAAAAATTTTGAAGAATATTTTGTAAAATGCCCCTCAAGTTGAGTCTGTGTGGTCAGATTTAGGTTATGATTTTTGGTAAGGATATTGGAGATGTGATGCTGTGTCCTCCTTTGTGCAGCATGTCAGGAGGCACGTGATGTTGATTTGTTCCAATGCAGACTACTCTTTTGAAAGTCCACCTTCTATTCTGTGATGTGAGGCAGAATGGTAACTTCTGGGACTTTTGGACTTACAAGTTAAAGGCGGCCCTGTACTAGTTATTCTCCATTTGTCTCCATCTTGCATCCATTCTCTTCCCTTCATTGCTCTGCTCTATACCCTGGAAGCTGATTTCTGGGGACTGTATCACCTGGGCTCCTCTGCTGCTGGCTTCTGAACAGACTCAGCCAATGGAGAATGCTAACACGAGATCAGAGTATGGGTTCAAGGAATTTATTACCCTAGAATGTTCACTGCTTTGCTTTAGCTGCATATCTTTGGCAGTGGCTACATCCCTTCATAGTTTCTGCTCTCCTCCAGCTCCACTTGCCCTCTCAGCCCAACAGTGGTAGTGGCTTCCTGTTGATACTAGTCTCTGTGTGCCTCAACATTCCTTGTTGGTTCTCTGAACTGCCTGTAGCTCTAAAAGTAGTCCTTTGATGAAGATTATTCACTTTTTAAGATCTGAGTTGAATTCTGTTTTCTGCTAGTTGATGAAAATAACCTGAATAAAACAATCTGCCATTTTTGCTGGCATTTAATTAGAGCAATAAAGTGTTTAGAAGAGAAATAGCTAAATGTTTTATCAGTACTTAGCCCAAGTTGATAACAATTAGATTAAAATTTAGTCCAAAGGTTATGTCCAATAATTATTTATTTGATTATAGAAACCATAAGTCCTTAGATTTACATGACACCTTTCCTCCAAAGAGTTAGAGGCTGGCAACCAAAGACAGGTAAGATAATTCTAAGTGATAGAACAAGGGCCAGTCTTAGAATTAAACATAATGAAACCAATACAGATAGAGCATTTTGCAATTCAAAGTGCTTAAAATATGTGTTATCACTTTGCTTCTTCACAACGATTCTGTAAGACAAATGCTATTAATATTGTCACCAGTTTGCAGTTGTCCAGCTCTGAGTTACTACTCCTCACCAAATGGGCAGAATATGTCTCCCATGCCTATATTAGGGCCTGTTGTCTCCTCTAGGATGCTTCACTCTCCCCCAAGGTACTTTCTTCACTTTCTAATATTTTTTACTTTGTCATAGTTTCTTACTTCTAGCTACCTTTTCCTGCTGATGTGTTAACTGATATTTAAGGTAATAGCTTATAACATAATAGCTGATAATAATTTAAGATGTCACCTATCCTAGGGGGGCTCTACGTTTTAATGGAAATCTCTGAAAGAATTCTCTACTCAAAGGAAGGAAGATTTAATGGTGCAGTCACATTTGGTAATTTGATACCACATTCTGGGATAATGAAATCCTGCATACCACCTATTTATACGGAGAGTCTGGGAGTGGCCATCAGAAGTGCAGAGAATATGGTGTTGACTTTCCATAAGGTAGAGAAGAGGGAGAGGAAGTACTTTGAGGTTGCTTATTTCTTTTTTTCCTGCAGACCTATTTGCTTTTTTGTGAGCATATAAGGGATTTGGAGATGAGATCCCTTAAGGCATCTGAGTCTGGTTGTGTGATAGTCTTGGCTTTAGCATCGTATATTCCTTTATCTTCCTACGGGAGCAACAAGAAAGGTGACAAATGGGTGGTTCCTATCACCAGAACATTAAAATGGAGAATCATTACTCTACTTATTGTTCTCAAAGAGTGATATATAAATGAAAACTTGGAAAGCCTGCTGGCTCCAAAATCCTGCTGGCATCTTACTTTTCCACAAAACTGTCATGAGGAAGAAAAACTTGGGTTTTGTAAAGTGTGCCCTTTATAATGTGTAGCTGTCCTCTTGGTTATAACAGGTAATTTCTCTCCTGGGTTAAGAGTATAATGTTTACTGGGTTTAGCATAAAATCCTGGAATGGATAGAGGAAATAGTTTGATATGTTAGGTTTTCTTTTCTTCCTTATTTCTTAGGAACAGCACCCAAACATCTTAGGAATAATGGAGGTAATTCTCCCATCCTGTCTTTGCAGACCCAAGCAAATGGAGGCAGTGTAGAACCAATCTCTGTCCTTAGCTCCCAAGAACCTTAAACTATGAGTCATTCTTGAACATCGTACGAGGCAAAAAGCCATGTCTGTGGAAGGAAAGCAAGTCATAACAAAAGGGAGATCTAGGTTGTGCCTGGGGAGAGTGGGAGAGACTAGTTATCAGTGAGCATGTTTACTGGACAACTCCTTCCACTCCCACCCTGGACCCAATCAGAATATTCAAAACTGATACCTTGCCAGAAGATCTGAGCCATTTCGTCCCAGCACTTTCAAGAAATATCTCTTTTCACACAAAGGAGAATTAGGTACCTTTCTTTCACCCAACAGTGGTAAAAGCATAAATAACTTCCCATAGGGGTTTGCAGATAGGATCAATAGTTTGTTTCTTTTCCCCTTACTTGACATGAAGGCAAGTTTCTAAAACAATTTTATTCCTTACTGCTGACATCTTAGTATATGTTGCTTTCATCCTTGTTTTCAGCATCATGAGTGAACACGTATTCTTTTGACATTGGTCAGTCCGGTCTTAATTCCAACCCTGAGCAGTCTGCATTCCCAATCAGTGTTTCTACATCATCTATTCGACAGTGACCCAGAAACTGCTGGATTTCAAATTCAGCCTGTGCAAAATTTCAGTCCTTTCTTTCCAAGTAAAAGTTAAAATTTAAAGAAGAGTGAATGGTAAGAAAAGATTAATTTAATATAAGCCTGACACAGAGGCAATACTGCTCATAGCTTTGCCATCTGGGGTTTTGGTAAATTAGATTTAGATTATCTTTTACAAACTGTAGTTCACCTTCAAAGAGGCCAAATGCTATTTCCCGTCAGTTTTCTTAATTACCTGTCAAGCATAATTCCTCCTGTCTGAGCCTAGAACTGATTGCAGTGAGGGAGGCATAAGCCACAGCTGATGCTGCCATCATTTACTAGCAAAACAAAGTGGCTAAAATCAATGTGTTGCTGCTGTCAGCCAAATTTTAGAATAAAGTATTTAAGGGGCAACTTTTCTTTTCTTCAGAAAACTATACAGATGTAGAGGTTCCTTATTGTCTGGGGTTTCCAGATCCACTCCACCCCCCTTAAGAAATCCCTTACAAATGAAAAAAACTCCCCCTATCTGTACATAAGGACTGGTGAGTCATGGAGCCCAGAGAAACACAATCATCCATTATTAGAGTGAGAAGACATAGGTTTTAAAAAGGATCACACACACACACACACACACACACACACACAAAACCCAGTCCTCACTTTCAGCCAGCCTACACATATCCTGGCTGTGAATATCCATGGCACATTCAAGTTCTTGGAATGGTGCTCATTTTAGTCTTATGATTCAGAGCTTATGCATATCCTTTGAAATCCTATAGGGGTAGATGGTATACAAAAGCAGAAAGCAAGAGCCGAAAGAGCAAACATCTCCAGTGAAGGTAGGGGAAAGAGAGGAGACAAGAAATAATAGCATCTTGAGATTTTCCTCTTGTTGCTTTGTGGGTGGAGTGACATCCACTTCTGATTCCATTTATTTCTCACTTTGAGGAGTGTCTGTAATTTTTCTCAGGGGGAGTGATAATATTGATTTGGGATATCTCCCTATATTGAATTATGCCAACTCCTCCTTGAGAAGTTATGAATCATTCTGCATTGTGTGCTTCCATTCACCTACCCTTGAGAGAGAGGAGTAAAGAAGAATAATATACAGGCATTACAAATTGGACATATACACACATGAATGCTCATGCTGTAGCCCCTGATGGAATCTGACAAGTCTGTTCACTGACCTTCCCACTCCTCTTGCTCATGCCCCTCCCTTGCCTCACTGGGAATGGCCTGTGAGTCACTCCTGTACATAAATGCTGTTCACCCTTCCAAGTTCAGGTTAGGTCTCTATCATTCACAGCGCCTTCCACTAATACTTCTGGACTCTTTTGAGTCATTATTGAACAGATTCTATATATGTTTCTTAACTTGTTTTTGTTTTCCACTTGGAATGTAAACAATTCTGGGACCATATCGTTGGTAAATGTCTTTTATAGTCACACGGCAGCAAGCACAGAGCACATCGTGGTTTCCTCAATAATACCGGTAGAAAGTGTGAGCTATAGAGAACAATTAGGACTAGGAATTGACTGCTAAAAAGGAGAAGGGACAAGAAGGGATGCAGAAGGGAGGGGAAGGGAAAGTCAGCCTAAAGCCACCCAGCTGACCATTTGCTTATGAAATACCTTCACCTGTTCTTGGAGAGAGTGGAATGTGTATGTGTTTTCCATACCAACAGCTGAAGGATAAAAATGTCCCAGTTTAAATCTCTTTCTCAGGCATCAATCTGGTCTTTCACTGGGTTTCTTTCCTCTTGGGTTTAGTTCTTGGTGGGGGGGGGGAGTAAGCTGGGGGACACTTGTGCTCCTGTGTCTTGGGAGCCCAGTGGGGGAAGCATTGAGAAGGCAGTGCCCATGGCAGCAGAGGGAGGGTGGGGTCAGAGGCTCCCCATTCACTTTCTCCACCTCAACTGCGTCCAGGAATTTTAGAGATTGGGAAATTTTCCTTGATAATGTTTTGTTTCTGAAAGGATATAAGAAAGAAACATCGGGGGCCAATGTCCAGAGAATACTTTGCCACCCTAGAGAAACAGTGGACTGAACATTTTCCTTTGCCCTGGAGAATGTAACTGTGACTGTGATTCTGGGTTAATCTTGCTCCATGAGGAAAAAAAAAATCAAGGCACAAAATCGGTTGGGGATAATGGCCATGAACAATGTTAGAAGCTAAAAGGGAATTTTAGCTCTGATGAAAAAGAATATTATGTTGACAAAAATAAGCAGTTACCAAATATAAGATATATTGATATAGATGTACACACAGAAATATAATATGAACATATTTACATATACATGTATAATTGGTGTTATATGATATGTCACACACACAGGCCTACAGGTAGTTGACAAGTAGGAGATGAGGAAATGAATTGATCAATAACTTTGAGGTCTCTGGTATGTGACCAGCACTGTGCTGTGTGCTCTGGAGGATAAGTATAACAAAGCCAGGTGTCTAGATTGCCCTGCCCTTAGAATTCGTTTTTGATAAAGAAAAGAGGCAAAATATAGCTTCATGGGAATATCTAATGGTCTTGGCCAGGGAAGTACCTCAAGGCAGCACCAGTAAGAATGGAAGATGTAAAGCACTGAGTCAGAGATGCACAAAGTCCTATGTTTGAATGGGGTCAGACCCAGTGCATGAGGAGTAATTAGTGGGTGATCTGAGGAGATTCTGCTTACTCTCAAGTCATCTCCCCTAGTGGTTTCATGACAGTTCCCCTGTTTTACCATTTGAAATTCCCGCTTTAGAGTTACTATTTCAGTTTATATAACAGAAATAAGGCAGTTACTGCTGACGCCCTCTGTTGCATGTTTTCAGCCTTTTAAAGCCTGTTTTCTCCTTGCGTGCCCAAAGCATGCTCTCCTTTAGAGTTATTTCATATCTTAAAATAAACAAAATAGGGGTGCCTGGGTGGCTCTGTTGGTTAAGTGTTAAACTTCAGCTCAGGTCATGATCTCAGCTGTGCTGACAGCTCAGAGCCTGGAGCCGGCTTTGGATTCTGTGTGTGTCTCTCTCTCTGCCCCCCCCCCCCCCACTCTCTCTCTCTCTCTCAAAAATAAACATTAAAAAAATAAACAAAGTAATGTGACTAAAAACAAAGCAAATATTTTATTTCAATCACTTTTTCAAACTACAGGTGCTCTCACCGTTTCCTGATTGAGAATCGCTATATACATGCACACAGACCATAAACTCTGTGTGGAGATGGACTTTTATCTTTTTTGCTGCTGTTTCCCCAGCTCCCAGACATATCCAGAGCACTCTCGGGGCCTATGACGAAAAAGATCAAGGCACAAGATTGGTGGGGATGTTGTATTTACAGAGTAGCAGGAGCCATGGGGATGTGTCTTGGAAAGTCTGTTCTAGTCTCATTTAGGCAACTCAGGATGGTGATTTCCAGGGAGGACTCAGAAAGCTGCCCTTAGCAGAGGAGGTACAGGCTCATGAATTTCCACAGGGGAGAAGGAAGGACAAGCCTTCAATGGCCACGTAGCCATAACATTGCTGTCAGGGAAACCGACCTTGAGTCCTAGGACAGAGGCAGGTTCTGAGCAAGTGAGAAGGGAAATTGCCTCCTCTGGGGATGGGGGTGAAGCAGAGAGGATGCTGGCTTTGGAGTGAAAGAGATGATTTCATCCTTTGCTCCAAACTCCTCAGCTTCTTCTCATTTATTTAGAGTAGGATCAAGTGTTCTTTCTATTGGCATCTCCAGCCTCATCTCCTGTCCTGCCCCCTCTTGCTCACTGTTTCACCCCACATCTCTGTGATTGTTACTCCAGCGTGCTACACCCACCTGCACCCCCACAGCCTTCACTTACACTCTTCCCTATGCTTGGAAGTCTCCTTCCCTTGAAGGAGGAAAGGGCCTTCATGCTGGCCTACCTGGGCATTACCTTCCCCGAGAAGCCTTCCCAAGGCATCTTATCCAAAATGGTGCCCCTTGTTCTGTCACTGTCCTCTTAGTCGGCTTCATTTTCCTTTGTGATAATCCTTATTCCCTGATGACATAACTGTGTCTGGATCTATGTATATATACACACATACATGCCTATTTATCTATTGTCTTTTCCCCCTACCTGAATGTAAGCTCCCTGCTATATTACCAGGTCCTACAACAGTACCTGGGTCATAGCAGGCACTTATCAAACATTTATGGAATAAAGGACTGAAGAGATAGGACTTTGAATCTAGGTCTGTTATTTATTGGTTGTGTTATCATGGGAAAATTACTTGCGTCCTTTAGCCTGGCTTTTGTTATCTGTAAACCATGTGGATTACACCTATTTTACTAGATTGTGGTCAGATTATAACACATATAGGCCTCGTACGGTGCCTGATGCATAGCAGATGCCCAATAAATGATGAACATGATTGTCAGCTTGGTTTAGGATGTTAAGTAATCTGTGCTCTCCCATCTACAGCTCAGAAGTGCTTTCTAGCCTACATCCTGTTCTGTGACTTTTCCTGAACTAGGAGTGCAGAGTGGTGCCAAATCTCCTATTTATAAGTTTAATGGAAATGCCAGGTTTGGTGAGATGCTCAAAGGGAAAAAAGTCATGAACTTTAGTTTTTCTTGGAAACAACATGCCAACTTTTCCCAGTGGAGGAGAGATGTTTTGACCTTCTTCTTCATTGTTTCAGTTTATGGGAAGAACATGAGTGAGCGTATGTGTATGTGTCTTGTAAGCTCATTTCTAATCAGCCCCTGGGGAAAGCTGGATCTGAGAAACACTTTGTCCTTCTGAGAAAAAAAAATCCTTCCCAGGTATATGCCCTCAGAACATGTGTTTATTAGTTTTATTTGATTCTTGGGTATAGTGAGGGATAGTGACAGTCGGGAAGTATAAAAAAAAGGAAATCTAACAATAGAACCAGCTTAGTCTTTGTCAGCATATTTTTTTCTAAAGAGAAAGATGATACTTGAAAGTGTGGTTGTGAAGACATGGTTTATTTATTTAAACCACTATGTATCTATTTAAACAAAGAGACTCATGAAGAAAATCTAATGGATGAGTGAAGCAGAATTATCGCCCCAAATATGTTAGGATGTGCCAGATAAGATTAATATTTTGTTTCCAGAAAAATGTTTTATATCATGCAGTGTTGCACAGTTTGTGTTTGTTTATTTGAGAGTTTATATCTTGGGACATTAGTCACAAGAGTTACCACTTTCTTTGACCATGAAAGATAAAAAGAAAATCTTGGAGACAGGGTCCTGGGAAAAATAAGGTAAAGAGGGGCAAGCTTGCTGTAGAAAACACTGCTTTATGAATAATTGGTGTACAAAATTTCTTGAAACTAAAAACTATTGTATATGTAATTTCATATTTTATGAAAAATCAGTGAGAACATGTATTTGCTACAAGTGAGCCTAAAACCATAATGTTCTTCTGGCTTTAAGGATTAAAATTTTTACTTCACATATTCTCACTTCTCAGATTATTTAATTTTAAATTTTATTTTCTTTTTTCCTCTACTTTCCTATTTCCCAAAAGATAGGATTGGCTTATCTTTTGTTTCTGAAAACAATATCTGATGGAGTCCTGGATTGAAATTCAAGGTCTCACTGAACATCTACTAATTAATTGTACCAGCTGTAGTTAAGGGTGTAAGGTCAGCTAGAATGCTGGTTACCTGAGTGACTTCGGGTATGCTTCTGTTCTTCTCCATGCTTCTCTTATCTATTCTATAGGAGTAAGATTTCAGCTAATGAAATTATTCACTAAAAGGCATTTAAATAGCCAAGAAAGAAGTAATGTTTATGCAGCATATTCCTGAAAAGATCATTCCTTGATTCTATACTTGCTTTAAGGAAAGAAGGACAAAAGAAAGATTTGGCAATTGGATTGTGTCCTGTAATATAAGGGCAGCTGTCAGGCTAATCCCTGGTGACCTCAGAAGATAAAAATGGGGTGCCAGCAGCAATGATTCTTTCTGACAGATGGCTTTAACCCCCCTCGTCCGTCACTCTGCTGTCTCTTTGGAGTTGTGTCTGATTCTCAGAGCCTCAGGCCCAGGACCTCGGAGTTGTGGGATAAAGGAAGATGGTATGATGTAATAATTTTCAATTTTCTTTTTTTAAAAATTTATTTAAAAGTTTCATTTTATTTTATTTTTTAAATTTAAACCCATATACAGTGTAATACTGGTTTCAGGAGTAGAATTTAGTGACTCATCACTTACATACAACACCCAGTGCTCATCCCAAAAGTGCCCTCCTTAATGCCGATCACCCATTTAGCCCATCCCCCTGACTCTCTTCCCCTCCAGCAACCCTCAGTTTGTTCTCTGTATTGAAGAGTGTCTTATGATTTGCTTCCTTCTCGGTTTTTATCTTATATTATTTTTCCTTCCCTTCCCTTATGTTCACCTGTTTTGTTTCTTAAATTCCACATATGGGTGAAATCACATATTTGTCTTTCTCTGACTCACTTATTTCACTTAGCATAATACACTCTAGGCACATCCACATTATTGAAAATGGCAAGATTTCATTATTTTTTATGGCTGAGTAATATTCCAGCCATAAATCTTCTTTACTCATTCATCAGTTGATGGATATTTGGGCTCTTTCCATAATAATTTTCAATTTTTAATACTGACTTGTATTCTAAGGCAATCATTACTGTGGAAAATCAAACCAATTCATGATCATGAAGTACAAGATAAATTAATAGATGACAGTTGCTCATGTGTTTCTGTCTGACATCTGGAAACCAAGTGTTTATGCCCATGTAACGAACATCACTTAAAAAAAAATTTTTTTTTAATGTTTAGTTTGAGAGACAGAGAATGAGCAGGGGAGGGGCAGAGAGAGAGGGAGACACAGAATCTGGAAGCAGGCTCCAGGCTCTGAGCTGTTAGCACAGAGCCTGACTCCTGTCTCAAACTGAGAAGCTCTGGGACCATGACTTGATCCAAAGTCAGATGCTTAACCAACTAAGCCATCCAGGTGCCCCACAAACATCACTTTTTGATGCTACACAAGTCACATGTTATGAGAATAAACTAAAAAGCAGGTAATTGCTGAATGTAGTATTTTGGAGGTTTCATGACCATTGAAGATCATTTGGCACAATTTCTACAGTCATTACCTTTGGTTTTGTCATTTTTATTTCTTGTCTGGATAACTGAATTAACCTTGTACTTGGACCTTTTCTTCAACAGCCACTCCTAACTGTGCTCCATATTGCTGCTAGAGTGAACTTTTCAAAACACAAACTTGATCTAGTCACACTTCATTTAAAATTCTCACTGGCTCCTTATCACTATTAGACTGAAGTCCAAAATTCCTTAACAAGGTATTCAATGAAATCAAGTTTTTAAAAATTTGTTTGAATTTGAAAATTGGGAGGATTACCAGCAGTGTGTATGTGTGTGTGCGTGTGTGTGTGTGTGTGTGTGTATGTATTTATTTTTGCCTTCTGGGGATGGAGGTTGGAATTTATCTTTGGGACATTCCCTTTGTTCAGAGATAGCATTCTGATAGTCACTTTTGGTTATGCAGAATAATAGAAGTGATAATGACTTAAATATGAGTCTTATGAATGGCTGAAACTGATCAGATATATCAAGTGAAAGTGCTGCAGAGTGAGATATTATATGCCCTATTTAATAATATAATATTTACAATGAAAATTTATTGATCCAGATCCTATGTGCCAGATACTCTTCTAGGCTTTTTCTGTATATTCATTTAACACTCATAATAACTCTTCAAAAAAAATTTTTTTAATGTTTTGTTTATTTTTGAGAGAGAAATAGAGACAGCATGAGCAGGGGAGGGTCAGAGAGAGAGGGAGACACAGAATCTGAAACAAGCTCCAGGTTCTGAGCTGGCTGTCACCACAGAGCCTGATGCGGAGCTTGAACCCATGAACTGTGGGAGCTCGAACTCACAAACCATGAGATCATGACCTGAGCCAAAGTCAGATGCTTAACTAACTGAGCTACCCAGGCGCCCCTCATAATAACTCTTTTATAGTCCCTTACTATTGACAAAATGGATACACAGAAAGGTTCAATAACATGCCCAAGGTCACATAGATAAGTAACTGGTAGAATTGGGATTTCAATCCAAGTAGTGTAATTCCAAAGCACACATTCTAAAGCTCAATAGCTTCCATTATGTTAGCAGGGATAGGCTTCTGCAGAGTTCAAGACATTCTTCCCACCAGCAAATCTGGATATCTGGTGGATTATGTTTCTAAACATTTGTATATGGGAAGTAAGATCTGCAGCTAGATCATGAATGGGGAAATATGCTGCTTTAATCTCTTCAAGCCACTTTGGAGGAAAGACTAGAAAAGTACAGTACAGCCAGAACCAAGATATCAGTGTCTCATGTTGGTGTTACTTAAGAAGGAATCACTCAGGGGTGCCTGAGTGGCTCAGTTGGGTAAACATGGGACTTATGATTTCAGCTCAGGTCATGATCTCTCATTTTGCTGTCACCATGGAGCCTGCTTGGGATTCTCTCTCTCCCTCTCCCTCTCTACACCTCCCTCTCTGGTGTGCATTCTCTCTCTTAAAATAAATAAATAAATAAATAAACAAACAAACGTTTTTTAAAAAAGAATGAATCACTCAGATATTGAGAAGTATCTGGTGGACACTTCTTTTAATCTTATTTGATCCATCTTATTTTACACTTTGAGAGTAAAAGGTCATGTTTTATTGGGGAGGTTGACTGTTCCTACTGTTAGCCATTCTGGGGAAGATAGAACAAAGATAGGCACTCAAGAAAATTTGTATTTTTGAAGTTGCTCGCTGAATTGGACCTAGACTGATATTGTGGGGTTTTGGTGAAGCAGGGTATCCCTTAGATAAGGATTGAACTAGTCTGAGAACTCAGTAGGGATTTAAGGATTGGGTTGGGCCTCTGGACTCTAAGATCAGTCCCTTCTATTAGCAGTTGTAAATAAATCTGTTTGTTACACTTTTGTCCCCCTCATCCAACCTTTCATTAAATATTGTTAAGGGTCATAATTAGGTATGGTGACTCTTCAAGACCAGAGAAGTTTTGGCAAAGGCCCCATCTGTCTATCCTACTCTTTTCTTGTTCTCCGTATGGAACAATTGGATTTCTATCCAACATTGCACATTCTTTTAGGCCTCCATGCTTGTCCACATGATAGACTTGGAGGCTGTAATGGTAAATTTTGTGTATCAATTTGGCTTAGTCACAGCACCCAGATATTTGGTCAAATGCTAGTCTAGATGTTGCTGTGATGATATTTTTAAAAATGATATTTAAATATTTAAAAATATTTAAATGAGTATACTTTGAGTAAAGCAGATGATCTTCATATCTTGAGTAAAGGTGGTGGGCCACATCTAATCAGTTGAAGCATTTAAGAGAAAAGACTAAGATCCCAACAGGAAGAGGAAATTCTGCCTTCAGATTGCCTTCAGACTGAAGCTGCAATGCCAACTCTACCCTGGTTCTCCAGTGTGCCAGCCTTCTCTGCAAATCTCTGACCTGTCAACTTCCACAATCATGTGAGCCAGTTTCTTTTTTTTTTTAATTTTTAAAAAATGTTTATTTATTTTTGAGAGAGACAGACAGACAGACAGACAGAGTGCAAGCTGAGGAGGGGCAGAAAGAAAGGGAGACACAGAATCCATAGCAGGCTCCAGGCTCTGAGCTGTTAGCACAGAGCCCAACACAGGGCTTGAACTCACAAACTGTGAGATGAACTCATGAACCTGAGCTGAAGTCAGAGCTTAACCAATTGAGCCACTCAGGTAACCTGAGGCATTTTATTAAAATAAACCTCTCTCTATATGTATAGAGAGAGATTCTCTGGACAATCTGAAGAACTCTGTAGAACTCTTGACTAATACAGAGGCCCTTTAGTCCATCTACCAATCCAATTCTCTTTCTATTACACCTTGCTTCCATTAACTGGGGGCTTACAAATTACTAAAAGTGTAAAGAATCATGGCAGTGTTCATTACAATGAAACTAACAACTCAAAGAAATTCTATTTTCAGATAGTCTTTCCACATAAAGAGTACTTGGAGATATGCTGCTAATGAAGTGATTTCAGAAGAATATTTAGGTTATCCAGCTAGCATCTCATCCCCAGGGGTTGTGGGAATGTGATTGTTTTGTTCTTTGGACATTTTTTAAAATTAGTATTCACTGATTACTTTTTATGCTCCAGGCATTGTTTAAGGTGCTAGGGATACAATGAACAAGACAAAAAAAATCCTTGCCTTTACAAATATTGAATTTTATTGGGGGAACCAATAAACAATATAAGTAAATAAAAGTATAATATGCCAAGAATCAAGGAATTTTGTACATTTATGCAGGTTGAGTGCAGCACAAGCATACCACAGCTAAGGGAAGGCCATGACATTGTACACATCATGGCTTTATATATTTATTTCTACAGTGTTCTGGCAGATGGAAATACGTATCTTGGAGAAAGACTTTTTTTTTACTAATTTACACAAAGGTACTGTATTGGCTAGCAGTAGCCCTATTAGTAAGAGTCGGAATGTTAGGAGGATATTGCAGACATTCAGGTAAGATTTGATGGTGGCATGAAATAGATGGCAGTAGACATGGTGAAAATTCTGTAGTCAAGTTCTGTAAATATTGAAAGTAGAGCCAAAGGATTTGCTACACACTGTGTAGCAATGTGAGGTGGGGTGTGAAGGAAGGAGTAGAGTTAAGATTGCCACCAGAGTTTTTGCCCTAAGCCTCTCAAATAATTGAGCTGTCCTTAATTGGGGCGGGGACGACTTCAGGATGAGTTGATATGGGGGCAAAGACCAGCAGCTGGTCTTTGGATATGTAAGGTCGGTGTCTATTAGACACCATATGGAATGTCACATAGACACTTGAATAGATAGGGCTGGATACAAGCTTGGATACAAGATAGGGCTGGAGTACAAGAAAGAGGCCCAGACTAAAGATATACATTATGTTTTTATGAGAGTTACTGTGAATCATTATTTGCCTTTCATTTTTATTTATTTTTTGTTTGTTTTTTCATTGTTTGCCTTTGTTTTTTTTTTTACCTGCTAAACATGTTTAATTTCTTTCCTTTTTCTTTCTTTTCTTTCTTTTCTTTCTTTCTTTCTTTCTTTCTTTCTTTCTTTCTTTCTTTCTTTCTTTCTTTCTTTCTTTCTTTCTTTCTTTCT
>NW_024081436.1:511314-541643 GCF_003009895.1 Hyaena hyaena
CCTTTCTAGCCTGCCAAGTTTCAGTAGATAGGTCTGTCACCACTCTGGTAGGTTTCCCTTTGTATGTCAGGGCCCTTTACTACCTAGCTGCTTTCAAAATTCTCTCTTTGTCCTTGTATTTTTCCAGTTTCACTATGATATGCCGTGCAGAAGATCGATTCAAGTTACATCTGAGGGGAGTCCTCTGAGCCTCTTGTATTTCCCCATTTACTTCCTTCCCCAGGTCGGGGAAATTCTCTGCTATAATTTGTTCCAGGACTCCTTCAGCACCTTTCCCTCTCTCTTCCTCTTCTGGGATTCCTATGATACGTATATTGTTGCGTTTGACCGTATCGCTGAGCTCTCGAATTCTTCTTTCATGTTCCTGGATCAGTTTGTCTCATTTTTTGTCAGCTTCTTGTTTTTCTATAATGGTGTCTTCTAAATCACTTATTCTCCTTTCTGCCTCTTCAATCTGTGCATTGGAGGCCTCTAATTTATTATGTATCTCATTTATCTCATTTTTTAATTCTTCATGCCTATTTTTATTTTCCATTCTGTCTGTAGCCATAGTATCTCTGATGTCCCCTATGCTTTTTTCAAGCCCAGCTATTAATTTTACCATTATTATTCTAAAATCTTGTTCAGTTATGCTGCTGATATCTGTTTTAAGCAGTTCATTACCTTTCATTTATTCTTGGAGTTTCTTTGGAGGAGAGCTCTTTCGTTTTGTCATTTTAGTTGTGTTTCTGGCTATTGTTAGTTTTAAAGACCTGTTATGGGGCGCCTGGGTGGCTTAGTCGGTTAAGCGTCCGACTTTCGCTTAGGTCATGATCTCACGGTTCGTGGGTTCAAGCCCCGCGTCGGGCTCTGTGCTGACTGCCAGTTCAGAGCCTGGAGCCTTTTTCAGAGTCTATGACTCCCTCTCTCTCTGACCCTCCCCTGCTCGCTCTCTCTCTCTCCTAGGAAAAAAAAAAAGACCTGTTATGCTCTCTGCACCTATGAGTGCTGCTGTATCCAAGAAGACTCTTTGACTGTCCAGGGCCTATCCTTTCAGAGAGTGTTTTTTGAATGGTATCTCTTGGTCTCTCTAGTTGGGACCTTGGTCATTTTATTTTCCTATTCATAGTGATATTTGGGACTCTCCACCTTGTGTACTCTGGCTTGTTTCTTGAGGTATCCCTGGAAAAGAAAACAGACAGACAAACACACAAGAAGCAGGAGCACACAAACGCACAGGCTAATTCAACTAACAAGCAAAGTGAGAGAGAAAACGAAAAAGTTAAGAGAAAAGACAGAGGAGGGAGAGTAAATAATAGAGAGTATAAAATACTTAAGAGGGTCAGAAGGGAGAAAAGAAAAGGAAAAAAGAAGAAAACCGATGGACAAAAAATGGTTTAAAGCATATACCTGGATTTCCCAGCTACAGTTCAATAGCCGCGTGTATGCAGTGCTGGTTGAAGAGCAGAGAGAAAGAGAGAGAAGACAGGGCAGGGATGAGGCAAAATTGGAAATAGAATGAACAGGCAGAAGGGATAAGAAGCTTTTTTCAAAGAGGTAAAGTGTAGAATATGGTTGGATAGGTGAGAGAAGGATGCTGGTATTATCCAGAGAGACTATATAGTCTAATTACTCCTAAGAGAAAGAGATGAAAGTGTTGGTAGGTGTAGAATTTACATCTACAGAATGGACTCGTTGTGATTGTTTAAGCAAACCAGTGACTGGAGTTAATCAGGTCAGTGTTCTGGGGAAAAAAGAAAAGAAGAAAAAAAAAAGGGAGGAGGGCAGCTCTCAGGCAGGGATGGGCATGGCGTGATCCAATGCCTCAGGCGGGGGTTCTGCCTTGGCGGTTGTGGGGAGGAGAGTGGCGGTGCTCCAGTCCCTTCTTGAACCAAGCGCTGCACCTCGCTTTTTTGGGCATGTAAACTCCCCGTACTGGGGGTGCAGCCGAAGTTGGTTGCACTCTTCAACCCAGGCCAGTCCCAATCTCCAAATCCCAGTCCGCGCGCCCCGCTGAAAGTGCCTTAGACACAGCTTCCCAGGCAACCCCCTCGGGCAATTCCAGGCCCCCTGCCGAGCTCTGGGGGTGGAGTCAGAATCGCTGCTTCCTTCTCTGGGTCGGGCTGGGGAGCATGGGCAGGGGCTTGCCTGCCGGGTGTGCCGAGCTCGCTGGAGTGAGGAAAATCAGGTCCCTCTATGTCTCATCAACGAGACACGAACTCGCAGGCAAATCTCCCAGTTTTCAGCTCTTTGCCTTCCCTCTCGAGCTCCAGTCAGCCAGGAGCGTGGACGCCCAGTGTCCGCGCGCGGCTCTTTCAGGGGCCCCAGCCGCCCTGGAGCTACAATGGCGGCAGGCGCACCGCTCCTCTGAAGTCCAGCCGTCAGGAGCAGCACAAAGTAGCAGTCTGTGTGCTCAGCCCCCCCCCCCCCCGGGACCAGTTGGCACGAGGGGGACCTGGTGTGCAGGTATTTGGGCAAGTACGGTCTTTCTATGCCCCGAGCGGAGGTTTTTCCCCCCGAGAGGAGGTTTTTCTGTTTCGGACTCTCTCTTTTTCCCCTCTCACTCCCCGTAGAGAGTAGAGGGGGATCGCCTCCCACCCTGGAGTTTCCGATCCCAGCCCGATTTTATCTTCCCCAGTTCACACTCACGTTAGAAGGCTTTCTCAGTGGATTTTGCGTCCTTTTTCTCCCAATCTCTCAGGTTTCATAAGGTTTCCAAAGGCTTCAGATCTTTTCCGTGTGAGGTATGGGCGCGAGTGCAAGTACGGAGCTCCTTACTTCTCTGCCACCTTGCCCCTCCCCCTATTGCCTTTGTTAGTAAATACATGACTTCTACCCAACATTAGTAACAAGTTCATCCCTAGTTCACACTTCTTACCTTTTAATAGGAACTGAATAAATACATTTGTTTTAGTTCGCGATTCTGCCCCTGAAAAGCTTGCAAAATGCCTTAAACAAACTATTATTGGAAGTATCTGCTTTTATAAAATTGTGAAATTAAAATTGATTCAAGCTTTTAAATATTTGGCTTTGGAGAGAAGAGTAGATAGCCACTGACTTCTCTTATAAGGAATTTGAATTTCACCATGTATGATAATGCATCTGGAATTATTTTATATGACGAGAGTAAGAGTCACTGTGGTCAGTATGCCCTGTTCTCAGTTACCACAATTATCTCTCTGATACTAATTTTAGGAGCTTATAAAATGGGCAAAACAAGATTATATAACGCAAAAAAAGCTGGGATGTTTTACAACACAAAGGAAATTGATCATCTGTGTCAGTAAAACAATATGTGAGGAATGGAGGGCAATTTATAAGAATCAGCTATAAATATGCATGCTGTCAAAACTCTTCAGTATCCCCAAGTAGATTATCTATTTGCAGATTTTCTGCAGTTCCATGACCTGTGACTTGTGTTCATGGGCAGAAGAGAATCGCAGTCCTGGCACACACAGGTTGTGTATCTGTATGTATCAAAGTGCTTCCTAGAGGCAATTTTTATTGATTTTAGGACTATTTATAGTTTTGAAATGTTTTCACCTCTAGCTCACTACCTTGCTCAATCAAGGAGAGTTCGGGGAGCAGATCACTGTAGGCAACTTGATGTGTTCCAGAATAACCAACTCCATAAAGGTCATACTTTCAGCTTAATAAGTAAGAAATCCAAACTAATTTTTTTGTAACAAAAGATGTCCTGTTGGTTTCCATTTTTATAAATCCAAGTGTTTATACCTTGACATTATTAGTCTGATTTTTAAAAATTAGTTTTTTATAGTTTATTGTCAA
Organism: Hyaena hyaena; assembly: GCF_003009895.1. Lineage (NCBI taxonomy): Eukaryota > Metazoa > Chordata > Mammalia > Carnivora > Hyaenidae > Hyaena > Hyaena hyaena. The sequence goes on from NW_024081436.1 coordinate 515,083, forward strand.
GTTGGTTTCCATATAACACCCAGTGCTCATCCCAACAGGTGCCCTCCTCCATGCCCATCATCCATTTTCCCCTCCCCCTCACCCCTATCTAAAAAATATTTTTTAATGTTTATTTATTTATGAGAGAGAGAGTGAGAGAGAACTGGGGGAGGGGCAGAAGAGGGAGACAAAGAATCTGAAGCAGGCTCCAGGGTCTGAGCAGTCAGCACAGAGCCTGATGCGGGACTCAAACTCACAAACCTAAGATCATGACCCGACCCAAAGTTGTACGTCTAACCAACTGAGCCACCCAGGGACCCCTTATAGTCTTTGATTTTAAGTGGCAGTTAATCTAACTGAAATTATAACATAGTAGTTAAGTAGCCTTTTATAGGTCCACAATTTAAAAAAAATTCAATGGTTAAAGTGTAGAATTCAGTGGTTTTTAATATATTCAGAGGGTTGCATAACTATCAGAACAATTTAGTCTTCGAACATTTTTATCCCTCCTAAAAGAAAGTCAATAGTACCCACTAGCAGTCATTCCCCATCTGCCTTCCTTCAACCAGCCCTCTCCTTTTTGTTTTGATGAATTTGTCTATCATGGGCATTTTATAGAAATGGAACCTTATAATATGTGGTTTATTGTCACTAGCTTTTTTCACTTAGTATAGTGTATTCAAGGTTCATCCATGTTGTATCATTTCTCAGTACTTTATTTCATGTTAGTGACTAATTATAGTCCATAGCATGAATATACCACATTTTGTTCGTCTCTTCATCAGTTGAGGGACAATTGAGTTATTTTTTATCTTGGGCTACTATGAGTAATGTTTTTATAGTAATGTTATTATAGACATACAAGTTTTATGTGGATGTGTATTTTCATTTCTTTTGGGTATATACCTAGGAGTAGAATTGCTGGGTCATATGGTAACTAACTTTTTGATGAACTTCCAAACTATTTTCCCAAGTGTAACTTGACTTTAAAAACACTGCCTGTACTTCCATTCTCTGTTAGACTAAATTTTTTCATTAATTTACGCATTTTCAAGGTATCATATGTTGTTACATGTATACACATACTTTGCAAAGTTGTCCCCTTAATCATGTTTTGAAAATATTGGAATGGCAAACTGCCATGTTTTCCCAGTCAAATGAATCTTGAGAGAACGCTTTCATTTTTCTGGGTCTTCACACATTCAATGTAGTTTAAAATTTTTTAATTGGAGTTTAATTTTATTTACTTGATTTTTGGATAGGTATCAGAGCCACATGGTTCAAAATCCTGGAGGTACAGTAAGATATGTGGTGTATCGTCTCCCTCCTACCTCCGTGCTACACACCTCCAGTTTCCTTCCCTGGAGGCAGCACTGTTATTTAGTTCTTATGTAGCTTTCCAAGGAAGGCATTTTGATGCAATTTTAATTTTAAAAGAATAAACTTAAAAACATGTACGAGAGAATATTGTTCTAAACTTGGTTTGGTTAATGAAAGAACAGCATATGCCTCAGTGATGACTTTATTTCAAGGTTGAACAGCAATAAAGAACTTACAAGTTTAATAATTGTCTTAAATAGCTTGAGGACATAATCAAAGCAGTCTACTTCTCCTTAACTTTGAGTTTTGCCCCAGGAGCCAGTCCTCGACCCATGACCTTCTGGTTATTATTTCACTTTGTCTACATTCCTGAGACTTATAACCTGCTGATTTTATCTTCTCTAACTGCTTCAAATGCTTTACTTTATCGAAATCATTTTCAAAAATCTCCAAAGCTGGCTCCTGTCAGACTCCCAAACCATATCTCATACCTTACTCTTTTCTTGCTCACAAGTTCCAGGCACAAATTTCTTTTAGTCCTTGAATAAGCAGGCTCTTTCCACCTGAGCACTATTTACAGGCTCTTCTCTTGGCAGGGAAGGTTTTCTTCTGCTACTTTGTGACTGACTCCTTCCTGTTCTTCAGATCTCAGCTTAAACATGGCCTTCTCTGACCATCTTAGAAACTGACCTTGCTCTTTTACTGTCCATTGCATTTGACAATTGATTTCATTAATAGTAATCACCATAGTACTTTTTTATTTATTACTTAATTGTCTGGAATCATCTATTCTAGAATAGTCTGTGGTCTAAAACAGAATAGGCAAACTGCAGTCCAACACCTGACTTTGTATGGCCCCAGAGCTAATAATTGCTTTGTATTTTTAAAACATTTTCTAGTATTTTAAAAAATGTAACAGAGACTTTGCATGCTCTGCAAAACCTTAAATATTTACTATCTGGCCCTTTACAGAAAAGTTTGATGACTCTTGCTCTAAAACAATGGTTTTCAAAATGAGCTATCTCCTTCAAAGAGTATACAAGATAATCCAGTGGGGTCTTAATTGTTTATTCTTTTCTTCTTTTGAAGTTATTTATTATGTATATTTTATAAAGTATGTAATTTTTGGTATAGTAGTATGTGCATGTAATTTATAAATTAATATATATCTTTACATATTGAGGTTGTTACTCAGAACATTTTTCATAATAAGCTTATAATACAAATTATAGAGATAGTTAGTACCAAAGTATATTATTAGGACAGGAATCACACTCTTTCCTCTGATATTACCATCATCTAATACACAATATATTTTTTGAAAGAATGATGGCAGCTGACTTACCATTTATTGAGCACATATTAAATCTAGGCATTAACTTAGTTCTTGGGATACAGTATCTTATTTGATGGTCACAACTACCCCATTACCTAGGTCCCATTACCCACATTTTACAGATGAGGAAATTGAAGCCCAGAGAGGTTGAACAACTTCCTGAAGGTCTTAATTGCTAATAAAAAATGGAAGTCAAGTTTAGCTGCCTGCCTGACTCTATAGCCAGTGGTTTTCTCAAATTTCATTCCTTTGGACTTTTTGCATCACAATGTAGTCACATTTTTGAACCCGTTTTGCCTTGAATATTGGCTTAGAAGGATTAATCTAGTTTCCTATAGGAGTCAGTAGACATGAAAGATACAGGGGCATGTATATTTCTAGTAGGACTGTCAACTTCGATGATTTGTTGTGAGCTTTTTAAGTTAGAATTGGGATATGTGAATTTAAGTATGATTCTGCAACTTACTAAATAAATTATTTAATTTCTATGAGCTAATTCCTCATCTATAATTTGGGGGCTTAATAATAATATTTATCCCAGAGGTAATTTTGAGGATTAAATGTATATGAAAATGGTTGCATACTAAGGTCTTTAAGATATTTAGTCCTTCTTATTTAGTCATATAGAGGTATACTTTCTCTGCTATCAATTTTTGACTATAGAATATTTCCCTTAACAAATCACCAGGGTAACTATTCAAAGGAAGAGGCACCATTCTGGCATAGGAAAGAATCAAACTGACAATCTAAGTTTGGCATTCTGTTTCTAGGCTTTTTATAAATCCAAATTTATTTGATCTTAATCGAAGTATGCATGGCTGCTATCTGTGGTGCTGATTTAAAAGAGAAAACTGTAGTATTATTTATCAGCATCTCCTCTGTCCACATATTGGAACTTGGAAGAACATAAGGCTTTAATTGTCTCACTGATAAACATTAGAATTAAATTAGTTATTATTTAATTTAGATTTTTTTTCCAGAGTAGCTCCTATTTATCAGTTTTAAGCCTAAAATTCTTCAAGATTCCTTTTTAAAAATCACAGCTCTTTCGGGTAATTTTATATTAAATTATAAAATAAAATCCAAAGAATATACCATGTTTTCACTTCAAATAATCCCTTTCACACATTTTAAGTACTGAGCTCCCAAGGCCTTAAGCTAAATCTGAAATAAAATCTTTCAAAAGGAAAACGAAGCACATCCAATCATTCTCACAGAGTTCTGAAAGTTTTGCCATGGACCCTTTATCTTCTGTGTCTTCTGGCTTTTCTTCCCCAAGGTCCTTTTACAGTAGAAACAAGGACATATTTTTCTCCTAAATAACTGCCTTTGTCCTGCCTCTAGTTTTAGAGAATTGTGTAGAAACTTCCGATACATGGATTATGTTTACCTAAGCTTGTAAATATTTATAGATCCCTCTTTCCTCTAAATGGTTGTACCAATTATTGCCTGATGGTCCATTTAGCAATTAATCATGTTCTGCTTGTGACAAATTTTCTTTTTTGACTTGAACCATTATTTCATTGCTGCTTAATTTTACATGAATCTGTCTTATTTTCTCTAATTGCATTTCAGAGTCTTTAAAGACCAGATCCATTTACTTATTTTTGAATTTCCACAGTGTGGAGCAGAATACCTAACAATAGCATGCCATTTGGTATCAGACCTGAACTGAGCTTTATTTCTTTTGTGGGGGTGGGAGGTGGGGGGGAGGGAAGGAGAGAGAGACAGGGAGAGAGAGAGAGAAAGGGAGAGGAAGAGAGAAGGAGAGAGAGAGGGACCAGGCTAGCAGGGGGAGAGACAGAGGGAGAGAGAGAATCTTAAGCAGTCTCCATACCCAATATGGAGCCCAATCTCACTACCATGAGATCATGACCTGAGTCAAAACCAAGAGTTGGACACTTAACTGAATGAGCTACCCAAGTGCCCCCCTTTTCCCCCTTGACCTTAGCCTTAAACCCACCTCTTTCTTTATTACTTATGTGACTCTGGTCAGTTCTGTTACCTTGATGAGCCAGTGTTGTCATCTGTAAATGGGAACGATAATACTACCTTGTGTGGTTATAAATAGGATTGAATAATATGATTATGTGACGGGCCAGGCTGCAACACTGGATGCTCCAGGGCGGCCATCCATGTGGACTGTGATGTGCATGGTGCTATCTGGTTAGTGGGTCTAACCCATATTAGATGCCCAATGCCTGCTAGTTATTATTACTATCATTAAATCCTATCCACTCAATTTTTAAAGTATAAAGAAGACAAGACCAGCAGATGCAAAGCTGAACTGTGTAAGCTGGCAGTGAAAGAGCTGCCTGTGGCTCAGCCTTCAAGGCTCCATACAGAATTTAACTCTGTAGGGTTAAAACAGCCGTTTAGTGAGGGTGCAGTACTTACTGTTTCAGTAAGTTCCCGGTAAATAATCAGTTCTATCTCTGTTTCATATATCTCTGTTTCACCTCTTCCTTAGTCTGTCTTAATAGGTTTGGTAATATCAGCCTGTGCTACTGAAGAAATATGGACAAAGGCTTACAGTGAGGCTTGGACATTTTCAGACATTTGAAATGTGATGACACTCAGATTCTTTATCCAGTTTATATGGTCAGCAATTAATTTAATCCATCACTGCAAAGATAATAAAATTTGGATGGGATTTAAGACCTGCCGAATGAAATATCTGAAACTACAGGTAGATTTTTAGTAAGTGTTGAGGATATAATAGATATTGGTTTAAAGTCCTAAGGATGGTCTTTGTGTAGCTGAAGAAAAGAGAAGTGTCCTTGAAAAATTCTTCAGAGTTGCAGAGTAAGGGACATTGGTGGAGCAGGCAGAGGGGTTACATAGTATTTGATTAATGTCACATCAGTGCATCGTATGAAAGAAACTGTAATGCTATTAAGCAGTTGCTAAGAGCAAATTACAGGAAAATATTAACTGGTTAATAGAATCATAGGATAATGGAGCTAAAGGCACTTCCAGAGATGATCTGGCCCAGCCTCTATCTTCAAGCCAGGGAATGTCTAAATCATACAAAATAGAGGTTATTCACACCTCAAACTGCTCACTAAGGACAGAGAGACCTCAACATATTTTGGTAACCCATATGATTTTTCATCACCCCAAGATTTAAAAAAAAAAAAAAAACACAGAAGCAAACAAAGAAACAAGCTCACCCTTACCCAACTTAAAATTCAGATGATTAATTTAGATTTGTATTTTCTTTGCCACAAACAGCCACAGCCTGATGCTTGCAGTAATGGTGTCATGTAGGTGGATGACAAAAAGCAAGCCCAACTTTTCACCTCTCACTGTGCATGTTCCTTGTATAGGAGAAGCAGTGAGGTTCATTCATTCAACAGATATTTATTGAGCATGAAGCTCTGTGACAAGAGCCAAAGATGCAACAATGGGTAAAATGGAATCCCTGTTCTTAATCCATGTGGAGCCTCCTGGGAGGGGAGCAGACAAGTAGAGAGGTGATATTTACTAGGTGGTGTGGCAAGTGCAGTAGTATTTATTATAAACATGTGAGTATATCACATACTGGGAATTGTGCTAAATGCTGCAGGCAGCTTAGCTCATCCATTCTCACCACTACTGCATCATAAACTTATACTTGTAAAACAACACTTGAAGTGCAAACTTTTCTTTCTGGCTGGAACCTTCTTTATGGCAAATCCTAAGCTCTTCTGGCTGATGGCTTAGCATAAATTTATGATCAGTTCTGCAGGTTTTACATCTTGTGAGATATAAAGGAGGTATTTCAGGCTTTAGACATTTTTTTTCCTCTCCTCTACTTTTAGATTTTCAAGACTATTATGTTTTTGTGAGTTTCAAAATCCTCTTCTGAGCTTTCTTTCTCTTTGCATTTTTACAGTAACAATTCTAATTCTCCCTAAGGCATCTTCTGGTTGAAGAGGTGAAATATGCAAGAAAGTGGGGAAGAAAAATAAATAAGAACATGTTTCAACAACATATCGTCATCTCTCTTTTCCAATATATGTGTATATACATAGCTACTTAGATAGTTATTGATTTCACGATTCAATGAACATCCTCATCTAAAGATATTTATGCTGTAACTGCAGATAATTCTTTTTTTTTTTTTTTTGAGAGAGAGAGAGAGAGAGGGTGCAAGTGAGCAAAGGGCAGAGAAGGGGGAGAGAGAAAGAGAGAATCCCATGGAGGGCAGAGAGAGAGAGAGAGAAACAGGGCTCACTGGAAGCAGGGTTTGTGCTCACTACAAGCTGGGCTCATGCTCACCCAACTTGGGACCTGAACTCACAAATTGTGAGATCACGACCTGAGGCGAAGTCAGATGCTTAACTGAGCCACTCAGGCACCCTAACTACAGATAATTCTTAAACCATAGATTACTTGTAAGTATGGAATTTTAAGCATCAAAGTACTAAGAAGTTTAAAAAATTTTTTTAATCAATTTTTCTTCTTTGCAGAATCCACTGAGCTAATGATATTCTATATAGAATTGCTCCTTTATGTAAATTAGTTAATTTTCAACATTTATTACAGCTACTGTAAAATGTTCACAGACTTCATGCTCTTCTACATTTCTGCATTTGACTCTCGGCATATCTATACTACACATATGTATGATTATAGTTCTCTAAAGTAATCATTATACTGATGATAATGATCCAGAATGGTCATAAAGATAGTCTCTGATTACATTTAACAGCAAATATAAAGACACACTTCTTCCTGCTTGGGCATATTTAATGGTAAATGGTATGATAATGAAGTAGAGAGCCATGATGACCAGTTTGGTCAGTCTGGTACCTGAGTAGAATAGAAATTAGCCAATGGAGACAGAAACACCTCTCCGTTGCCTCTATTGTAGTACTGGCCCATCACAGACTGCTCAGACTCCTAAACTGATCACTTATTAATCGAAAGAACGAGTTTGGATCCCGAGGCTGACATTTGTTATAAATGCAGATTCATTTGCAAAGTGTCCTAGTTAGCAAGATGTCTGTCTGGTGGGATCCCCCCGTGTCCTGTGCTACCTCCTCTCCTCCCACCATGGCTTTGAATGCACCTTGTTGTGCTGTCTGTTAAAATCCTTGAAAACATTCTGCTCCAGAGCTTGGACATTCCGGGTGAAGAGGGCCTGAATGAAAGTATATTCTTACTTGTTCTGTGGATCTACACTTATTGATCTCTCTCAATCTTTGGTCAGATTGTCTTCCTTCCAGATGAACAGGAACAAATTTGGGAAGTGACACAATATAAAGACCCTGGAAGCTGCTTGTGTGTCCGGGCACTTTAGAGAATGTGCTGGGGAGAGCACGGTTAGGCAGGGTCTGTCTTCTTCCTGAAGTCCAGGTTATATCTGGAAACACACATTGCTCTGCTTCTCTGCTCCTTTCTATCTTTTGTTTGTTTCTTCCCCTCTCTCATCCCCTTCTCCATCACCCCATAACCATGTTACAGGATGGAGTGAATTTGTGTTTCCTCTCCAGATGGCATGAGAAACAGCAGATGTGCTGCAGGGTTGGGGGGAGAGTTATAGTGCTCACTGCACTGTACCAAGAATAAACAGGAAAATTTAATAACCATTATCATTATCATTTTCTTTTAATTCCAGTTAGTTAACATACAGAGTTATATTAGTTTCAAGTGTACAATATAGTGATTCAACAATTCCATACAACACCTGATGCTGATCATGACAAGTGCGCTACTTCATCCCCATCACCTGTTTCTCCCATCTCCCACCCACCTCAGCTCTGGTGACCATCAGTTTGTTCTCTACTTAGGAGTCTGTTTCTTGGTTTCTCTCTCTTTTTTCCCTTTGCTTGTTTGTTTTCTTTCTTAAATTCCACAAACGAGTGAGATCATATGGTATTTGTCTTTTTCTGACTGACTTATTTCGCTTAACATAATACTCTCTAGGTCCATCCATGTCATTGCAAATGGCAAGATTTCATTCTGTTTTATGGCTGAGTAATATTGTGAGTGTGTGTGTGTGTGTATGTGTGTGTGTGTGTGTGTGTATACAGTATAATAATACTATAAGTAATGCTGTTATAAACAGAGGGCTACATGTATCTTTTTGTTTTATTTTATTTATTTTATTTTTAGAGAGAAAGCCTGCACATGTGTATGTGGGGAGGGGCAGAGAGGGAGAGAGAGAGAGGAATCTTAAGCCAGCTTCACACACAGCTTGGAGCCTGAGGTGGGACTTGATCCCACAACCCTGGGATCATGACCTGGGTTGAAATCAAGAGTCATATGTTCAACTGGCTGAGCCACCCAGGTGCCTGAGGGTAGCTCTATTTTTAGGTTTTTGAGGAACCTCCATTCTGTTTTCCACAGTGGCTTCACCAGTTTGCATTCCCACTAACAGTGCACAAGGGCTCCCCTTTCTCCATATCCTCACCAACACCTGTTATCTCTTGTGTTGTTGATTTTAGCCATTCTGATAGGTGTGAGGTGATATCTCTCTTTGTGGTTTTGATTTGCACTTTTGTGATGATGAACATCTTTTCATATGTCTGTTGGCTATCTGCATGTCTTCTTTGGAGAGGTGTCTGTTCACATCTTCTGCCCATTTTTTAATTGGATTATTTGGTTTTTGGGGTGTCCAGTTTTAGAAGTTCTTTTTATATTTTGGATACTATCCCTTTATCGGATATGTCATTTGCAAATCTCTTCTTCCATTCCATAGGTTACCTTTTAGTTATATTGATTGTTTTCTTTGCTATGCAGATTTTTATTTTGATTTAGTCCTACTAGTTTAGTTTTCTTTTGTTTTTCTTGCCTCATGAGACATATCTACAAAAAAGTTGTTATGGCTGATATTAAAGAGGTTACTGCTTGTGTTCTGTTCCATGATTTTTAATGGTTTTAGGTCTGTTACTCATTTAGAATTTACTTCTGGGTATAGTGTAAGAAAATGGTCCAATTTCTTTCTTTTGCATGTTGCTGTCCAGTTTTCCCAACACTCTTTGTTGAAGAGACTGTCCTTAGCCCATTGGATATTATTTCCTGCTTTGTCAAAGATTAATTGACCATGTAGTTGTGAGTTTATTTCTGGATTTTCTATTATGTTCCATTGAACTGTGTGTCTATTTTAGTCCCAGTACCATATTGTTTTGATTACTACAGCTTTGTACTATAACTTGAGGTCTGGAATTGTGATGCCTCCAGCGTTGCTTTTCTTTTTCAAGGTCACTTTGGCTCTTTGGGGACTATTGTGGCTCCATACAAATTTTAGGATTGTTTGTTCTGGCTCTGTGAAAAATTCTGCTGGTATTTTGATAGGGAATGCATTAAATGTATAGATTGCTTTGGTTAGTGTAGACATTTAACAATATGTGTTCTTCTAATCCATGAGCATGGAATGTTTTCCCATTTCTTTGTGTTGTCTTCAATTTATTTCATGGATGTTTTATAGTTTTCAGAGGACAGGTGTTCCACATCTTTGGTTAGGTTTATTTCAAGGCACCTTACTTTGAGTGCAATTGTAAATGGTATTGGTTTCTTAATTGCTCTTTCTGCTGCTTCATTGTTGGTGTATAGAAATGCTACAGACTTCTGTACATTGATTTTGCGTCCTGTAACTTTACTGAATTTGTGTATCAGTTTTTTGGTCGAGTCTTTCCTGGTTTCCATATACAGTATTATGTCATCTGCAAGTGCTGAAAGTTTCATTTCTTCCTTACCATTTGTGTTTTCTTTCTTTTTGTTGTCTGGTTTCTGTAGCTATGACATCCAATACTATGTAAAATAAAAGTCGTGAGAGAGGACATCCTAGTCTTGTTCCTGACCTTAGGGGAAAAGCTCTCAGTTTTTCCCCCATTGAGGATGATGTTAGCTGTGGGTTTTTCATAGATAGCCTTTCTTATGTTGAGGAATGTTCCCTCTAAACCTACTTTGTTGAGGGTTTTTATTATGAATGGATATTGTACTTTGTCAAATGCCTTTTCTTTGTCTATTGAAATGATCATATAGTTCTTATCCTTTCTCTTATAAATGTGATATATCACGTTGATTGATTCGTAAATATGGAACCACCCTTGCAACCCAGGTATAAATCCCACTTGATCATGGTGAAATTTTTAATGTATTGTTGGATTTGATTTGCTAGCATTTTATTGTGGATTTTTGCAACTATAGCTTTCAAGGTTCTCTTTTTTAGTGGTGTTTTTATCTAGTTTTAGTATCAGGATAATGCTAGCCTCATAAAATGAATTTGAAAGTCTTCCCTTCTATTGTTTTTTTTTGGAATAGTTTGAGAAGAATAGGTATTAACTCAACATTAAGTGTTTGGTAGGGATGCCTGAGTGGCTCAGTTGGTTAAGTGGCTGACTCTTGATTTCAGCTCAGGCCATGATTTCACAGTTCACAAGTTGGAGCCCCACATCAGGTTCTGTGTGGACAATGTGGAGCCTGTTCGGCATTCCCTCTCCCCTTCCCCCACCCCCCTGCCTCTCCCCTGCTTGTGCTCGCTCTCTCTCTCTCTCTCTCAAAAATAAACAAATAAACATTTAAATGTTTGGTAGAATTCACCTATGAAGCCATCTGGTCCTGGATTTTGTTTGTTGGAAGTTTTTGGTTACTGATTCTATTTCTTTCTGTATCTTTGCTGGTTATCAGTTTATTCCTAAGTATCAAATTTTTTATTTCTTCCTCTTTCAGTTTTGGTAGTTTATATGTTTTTAGGAATTTACCTATTTCTTATATTGTCCAATTTATTGGCATGCAGTTCTTCATAATAATCTCTGATAATTATTTGTATTACTGTGGTATTTGTTGTTATTTTCCTCTCTCCTTTGTGATTTTATTTATTTGAGTCCTTTCTTATATTTTCTTGATAAGTCTGGCTAGAGGTTTATCAATTTCATTGATTTTCATTTTTAATTTTTATTTTAATGTTTATTTATTTTTGAGAGAGAGAGAGACAGAGACAGAGACAGAAAAAGAGAGAGACAGAGGATGAGCAGGGTAGGGGCAGAGGGAAAGGAAGACACAGAATCCAAGTGGGGTCGAGGCTCTGAGCTGTCAGCACAGAGCCTAACACGGGGCTCAAACTCACCAGCAAGGAGATCATGACCTGAGCCGAAGTCAGACGCTTAACCGACTGAGCCACCCAGGTGTCCCCAATTTTATTGATTTTTAGAAATAACCAGCCCTCGGGACGCCTGGGTGGCTTAGTCGGTTAAGCGTCCGACTTTCGCTTCGGTCATGATCTCGCGGTTCGTGGGTTCGAGCACCGCGTCGGGCTCTGTGCTGACTGCCAGCTCAGAGCCTGGAGCCTGTTTCAGTCTGTGACTCCCTCTCTCTCTGACCCTCCCCTGCTCACGCTGTCTCTCTCTCTCCTAGAAATAAATAAAAAACATTTAAAAAAAAGAGAGAGAGATAACCAGCCCTTGTTTCATTGATCTGTTCTATTTTGTTTTTTTTTTTTTTTAGTTTTTTATATTATTTATTTCTACTCTAATCTCTATTATTTTCTTCCTTCTGCTGTTTTTAGGCTTTGTTGTTGTTTTCTAGCTCCTTTAGGTATAAGGTGCGGTTGTTTCAGATATTTTTTGCTTCTTCAGGTAGGTCTATATTGCTATAAACTTCCTCTTAGAACCACTTTTGCCACAGCCCAAGGATTTTGGACCACTGTTCTCATTTTCATTTGTTTCCATGTACTTTTTTAACTTCTTCTTTTATTTCCTGGTTGGCCCATTCATTGTTTAGTAACATGTTATTAAACTGCCATGTATTTGTGATCTTTCTGAATTTTTTCTTGTGGGTGACTGTTACTCTCTTAGCATTGTGGTCAGAAAAGATGAATGATATTACTTCGATCTTGAATTTGTTGAGGCTTATTTTATGGGATAATATGTGAGCTATTCTGGCAACTGTTCCATGTGCCCTTGAAAAGAATGTGTATTCTGCTGTGTGCTGAAATATCTGTTAAGTCCATCTGGTTCAGTGTTTCATTCAAAGCCATTGTTTCCTTGTCAGTTTTCTGTTTAGTTGATCTGTCCTTTGATGTAAGTGTGGTGTTAATATCCCCTACTATTATTGTAATATTATTGATTACTTCATTTATATTTGTTATTAACCGTTTTATGCACGTGGGTGCTTCATATTAGTTGCATAAAATATTTACGATTGTTATATCTTCTTGTTGGATTATTCCCTTTATTATTACTTAGCCTTCTTTGCTCTTAGTATAGTTTTTGCTTTAAGGTAAATTTGTCCAATATAAGCATTGCTACTCTGGCTTTCTTTTTACATCCATTTGCATGATAGATATTTCTCCATCATTTTACTTTTAATCTGCAGGTGTTTTTATGTCTAGAATGAGTCTTTTATAGGCAGCATATAGATGGGTTATGTTTTCTTATCCATTCTGTCACCCTGTGACTTTTGATTAAAGCATTTAGTCCATCTACATTCAAAGTAATTTTGATACGTATATATTTTTTGTCATTTTATTATTTGTTTTGTGGTTGTTTCTAAAAATGTTCTCTCATCCTTTCATGTATTTCTCTCTTGCATGGCTTGTTGAAATTCTATAGTGATATATTTGGATTTCCTTCTCTTCTCTGCATGTTTATTAGTGGTTTTTGACGTATGGTTATTGTTAGGTTTGTATATAATCTCTTCTGCATATGTTAGTCTATACTAAGTTAATGGTCCTTTAAGGTTGAACCCATTTTTATCTCTTTAAATCCCCATGTTTTAGGTATATGTTATTATATTTCATATCTTTTTAATGTCTTTTTTCATATCTTTTCTCTTCAAATCCCCATGTTTTAGATATATGTTATTATATTCCATATCCTTTTTGAAAAATCAATATCTTGACTGATTTTTCACAGAAATGTTTATTTTCTCTGCTTTTGTGTTTCCTACCTTTTTACTGTGAATTTTGGTTTTTCCTTTCCACTCAAAAAGTCTCCTTTAATATTTCTTATAAGGCTGGTTTAGTTATCACAAACTCTTTTAGCTTTTGTTTGGGAAACTCTTGATCTCTTCTTGTTTTCTAAATGATAGCTTTGCTAGATACAATATTCTTGGCTGCATGTTTTCCCCATTCAGTACTTTGAACGATTATGCACTCTATTCTGGCCTGCAAAGTTTCTGTTGAAAAATCTGCTAGGCTTATGGGTTTTCCCTTGTAAGTGACTGACTTCTTTTGTCTTGCTCCTTTTTTCTTTATCATTATATTTTGGAAATTTCATTACAACATGGATCTACTATTGTTGATTTTTTTTAAAATTTTTTTTAATGTTTTATTTATTTCTAGGAGAGAGAAACAGCATGAGCAGGGGAGGGTCAGAGAGAGAGGGAGGCACAGAATCTGAAACAGGCTCCAGGCTCTGAGCTGGCAGTCAGCACACAGCCCGACGCGGGGCTCGAACCCACAAACCGCGAGATCATGACCTAAGCGAAAGTCGGACGCTTAACCGACTAAGCCACCCAGGCGCCCCCTACTATTGTTGATTTTGATGGGAGCTCTCTGTGCCTCCTAGATCTGGATATCTGTTTCCTTCCCCAGATTAGGGAAGTTTTCAGCTATTATTTCTTCAAATATATTATCTGCCCCCTGTTCTCTCTCTCCTTCTTCTGGGCCTCCTATAATATGAATATTATTGTGTTTGATGGCATCACTAAGTTCCCTAAGTCTCATTTTGTGTAATTCTTTTTTTCTCTCCTTTGTTCAGCTTCATCACTTTTCATTACTCTGTATTCTTGGTCACTAATTCATTCCTCTGTGTTTCTCATTTCACTTATTGAGCATTCTATCTCTGTTGTAGTATTCCTTATCTCTGTATTAAGGGTCTCACTAATGTCTTCCACTCTTCTCAAGTCCAGTGAGTATCCTTATGATCATTGCTTTGTATTCTTTATCATTCACGTTACTTGTATCTCTTTTGCTTAGATCTCTGGCCGTGGTGTTGTCCTGTTTTTCATTTGGGACACATTTCTCTGTCTCCTCATTTTGTCTGCCTCTCTGTGTCTGGTTCTCTGTGTTTAGAAAGTCAGCATACTTTCTGCTCTGGAATATAGTGACTTTATGAAGAGGAGGTCCTGTAGTGCCCTGCACTGCTGTGTTCCCTGCTCAACAGAACCAGGCACTTCAGGAGAATATCCTATGTGTGTTGCTTGTGTCCTGCTTTTGTGTCTGAATCACTTTTCCTTTCAATTGCAGTCATCTGCACTGACTCTCAGCCCGTTGTGGGCACTGCTTGGTTTCTGTGGTATTAGTGGGACCCAGGCAGGCCGGCTCTAAGGGGGCATGCCCTTTGGGAACTTGGGAGCAGAGCAGTAGTGTTAGCAAAATGTGCGTTGGGCCACTAGTCCTATTGCCAGATCCTCTGAGGCCCGCTGTGGCTGGGTGCCCTGGGGGCTGAGTGCTGTGCCCCAGCAGCTGTGTACTGAGTGGCTGGGTGCCTTGCGCGATGGTGGCTGGGCTCTGCGCTGTGGCCTGTGGTGGGGAAGCACTCTCACACAGCTTTAACAAAATTTGCCCTGAGCCCTAGGCTGAGTGTCTGTGCAGCCCCACTGCCCACTGGTGGATCTGTGTTTATGCTGGGGTTCAGGGAAGGAAAATGGTGCCTGCCAGCTCCCTCATTTTCAAAGGTATCTCCCAACCCACCCTGAAATCAGTATGAACACATCTGTCTCCCATTTGACCCCCTACCCTGCGTTGTATAAACTACCCTTTCTAAGTTGCTTCTCCACAGGCTGCTGCTGTCTCTTTAAGGGCGACAACCCAGCTATCACTCTCTTTTAGTCTCACCCAGCGCTGAGTCAGTTGACTTTTAAAACTCCAGATCCAAGTCCCACTGATTTTACAGACTCACAGAATTTAGCCCCTCTGGATTTTAAACCCAAACATGATGGGGATTAGTCTTCCCTATGTGAGTTCCCTGGTATGATGGCCCGTTTCCCTGCCCTCTCTGCCCACGCAGCTACTTCCCTCCTCCCAGCAGGCTCCCTCCACTTTCTGACCTTCCTAAACTTTCACTACAGTTTTTTCTTCATATTTAGTTGTGGAGTTTATTCTGCCAGACTTTGGATTGCCCTCTGGTTTATAGACTTTGATGTGAATGATATCTAGTTGAAAACGTGGGACAGGGTGACCCCTGGGTCCTCCTACTCTGCCATCTTCCCAAGCCCAAAAAACACCACCTACCATCATTATTATTTATTACAATGTGTCCTAACTATATTTTCATTGATCTGGTGACTTCTTTCTTTTTTTTAAATTTTAAACATTTTTATTTTTTTTTAATATTTATTTTTGAAAGAGAGAGAGAGAGAGTATGTGGGAAGGGCAGGAAGAGAGAGGGAGACACAGAATGTGAAGTAGGCTCCATGCTCTGAGCTACCAGCACAGAGCCCGACAAGGGGCTCAAACTCACAAACTGTGAAATCATGACCTGAGCTAAAGTGGGAAGCTTACCCGACTGAACCACCCAGATGCCGCTCTGGTGACTTATTTCAATGGGACAGGCAAGACGTCTTAGACCTAAAATATCAAGCACCTAAGAAGGTTCTGATTTAGATACTATTCAGGACCATAGGGTAAAAACAAAAACAAAAGCCTTTTAATTTCCCCTCCAAATGTTCCTGAATTTGTTCTTTTTTCTTTGGTGAGAAAAGGTGGTGTTGCACACGAATAAGTCTGGTTAACTCTTCAAAGCTTTTAGCTATTTACTTGGATTCTTGAGGTCCAGACAGTCTGCAGTCCTGTTGTGAACTGCATTAGGAAGAGAGAGGATATAGAGATAGAAATGGAGATGGAGAGAGGCGGAGAGAGGGAGGGAGGGAGAAAAGGAGGGAGAGTGGAAGGGAGGTACTGCAGAGTGTAGGGTGATGGGAAGGAAAGTAGCGAAGGAATTGAAATCATTGTTTGGAATCAAAATGTATGTCTTATAAAGCATGATTCCATTTTGGCCAGGTGATCACCATGCCGATACTTGCTATAATTTCTCTTTTAAAGCACAAAAGGAAATAAAGTCTTTAAAAGGGTTGTAAGGCTGTGAGTTAGAAAACAGGAAACAAGATGCGCCTGCTGCTCTTGGGGCCTCAAGTTGTTCCTGAAATTTAGCTGTGGCATCCCTGAGGACATGGTGTGCTGCAGAATACCACCGCCTAGGTGCTGGTATTTCAGTTGGCAAAGCTCCTGCCTCTCCCTCAGACTTTCTCCTGCCGCCCAGGCTCCAGACAGTGACAACAAAATATTGCTCTGCATGGTCATTTGTCTGAAAAAAAAAAAAAGCTTTAGAACTGTACCTGCTTTATGGTTCAGCAATTGTCTAGCCATCAAGAGAGCAACTAGAAAAATAAAATTACTTAGCAAAGTCAGAGTTCCAGCCAGCATCATTCACCATAAGGAAAACCACAAAATTGGCAAAAGGGAAGGCAAAACAGAAATTCACCTTCAAAGCTAAATATTGTACCTTGGGCCATTTGTAACCTCTAATTGATTGGAAGTTTAATCGTCTCCTTTATGTCTCATTAAATCTGAAGTTAAGTGGTTAGCAAAAGATCTTGGCTTGTTAGATTTTTCTTTCCTTACAGATTAAATTCTTGTAAATAGAGGTGAGTTACTGGTTTAAATGTTTCCCACACTTGGATTCAAAAAAACACTGTTTTATTAGTCCTAGACTGGAAACACTAAGTTCTTGTGAGGGGGAAGAGGAGGCAGCCTCACAGCTGGCGGGGAGAGTGACGAGTGGTGGTAGAAGGGCGTGGCTCAAAGCAGGACCAAACCGCCAGATTGCCTAAACCCCAAAGCAGGGCCCAAGCAGAGGCGTGGGAAGGAAGAACCCAGCCAGACTTTGAATCTCCCTGATGGCTCCACCTAACAATTTCTTTTTGCCTCAGGGAGGTACAAACTTTCAGAAACAAATATTTACCCAGCACTTCCTGGGTGCAAAATAGAGAGACAAAGAGAGGCAACAAATTAAGAGAGAAAATATATGTATAATAACAGTGACCACTCAGAAGGTCATGTCTGTCACAGGAATGGGACCGACCAAAGTGCTTCCCAACTTTTTTGAGCTGAGCCACTCTCTTTTTATTTCAATTGAATTTAACCTTATTAAATTAATAAATTAATTTTAATTAATATTAAACTCTCTATGTAAATATATATTTAACAAGCTATTATTTGAACATGGCTTTTATGTGATATAATTTCATATATCACAAAGTGCAGTTATTATCAGAAATAGTTCTGGAGTCAGCTTCAAATTAATCCTTACTAAAGCCATATCCAGGTGTTGCTAAGAAAATCACACCTGTCAGGGCCCTTTTTGGGTCCTCTATTATTTTTGTCCAGCTGGCACCACAATATTTGCTGATCTTCTGTATTATTCATTGTCACATGACATCTTGAGTAGCTCCTTTTTAATATTAAACATTTGGGGGAATCCCCACATGTAGTACGTACTTGAATTATTTGTTGACTGAGGAAATACATGTATTTATGTAAAACTATTGTGAAATCAGAAGGCTTCTTTTTTTTTTTAATGTTTATTTATTTATTTAGAGAGAAGGAGAGAGGGAATCCCCAGCTGGCTCTGTGCTGTTATTTGGGGCTTGATCTAATGATGGGGAGATCATGACTTGAGCTGGATGCTTAAATGACTGATCTACCCAGGCCCCCTCAGAATGCTTTTCTTGATTACAATAATGACATATATTTGAAAGTGGCAGAAAATATATGTGTGAGACATATTATTCATGTGGCTTAATGATAAGATTGGGGAGCATGTCGATTCACAGACCACTTTGCAGTAATGTCAGGCCCCAGGGGCGGCCACAGAAGGGTTTTGACGTAGAAAGTAACTTTAGCTGGCTGCTTGGGGAACACTTCACTGGTGAGACTGCATGTGAACGTTGTGCTACCAGGCCTCCCTGTTCTTAAGCTTTACCCCATAAAAATGTGGCCCATTGTCAGATTGCTGAGAATGATCTAGAAGCTGTTGCTACTCTCTCTATAGTGGCGTTTGGGAAAAGGATGGCTGTTCTACTGGCCAAACGTGACCTTAGTTGGCATTAGAATTTGAGTGACTTGAGCTGTTTCTCCCTCTGGAACTTGGAATGCTTATACTAATCTCTTTCTATACAGAATTTGCACCTAATATTGGCTTCCTACTCTTTAAAGCAGGACCCTCTGCCCGCATCATATTCAAATTTAGCCTACTAGAAAGGTCAAGTGAAAAGAACCTGATATAAAATGTGTGCTTAGGATATGATGGAGCTCTTTCCCTTGAGGCAGAAAGTAGCAGATCCCTTGGGGTCATTGTCTAGCTCACCCTGAGGACCTCCCAACATCCCTGGAAGTTCCATGTGACACTGTTCCCTGCCACAAGCTGGTTGGTACAAGGTACATGCTGGACCCCAAGTGAGCCTTTTTAGTTTTTTACCTAGAAATTTAAAATCTGGACCTGAGAGATAGAGTCTGGGAATTTTCAGAGCTGAGTTACACCAATGACAGCTTTCTAAAGAGGAGGTCATGGACTTTAACTCCTCCTTCAGTTCCATGGGCTACTCCAATATCTTGCCAATAATTCCCTAACTTTAAAATGTTTTTTCTTTAGGCTAAGCAAAAGTGGGTTCTGTTATTTGCAACCCAAAGAACTTTAATTATGTAAGTGTTTTGGGCCAGGGAGGTGGATTATCCTGTTTAGGACTTTATGTTAAATCAATTAAAAATGTTAGAGATTCTTAAAATTGAGAACGGCAGCCCACATAGGCATCATGAAGTTGTGGGATTTAGCCTAACCCAGTGGGAATCTGAATAAATAATAGTTTATGACCAATGTTGTGTGGTTTTTTTTAGAGGTGGATGGGGAATAGCTATTTTCCCTTTTGACCACTCCCAGCCACATACGATTTTCCCATGTGCAGAAAATTCTTTTCACTGACCCCATGGAAAGCTCTTCTACTGGTGTGGCATCATTAGACTTAACCAAGTTTCTCTTGCTTAATACCATTTCTATCTGTTTATGTATTTATTTTTTAATTTAAAAAAATTTCATTTTGAGAGAGAGTGGGGGAGGGACAGAAAGAGAAGGAGAGAGAATCCCAAGTAGGCTCTGAGCTATCAGCCTAGAGCCTGAAGTAGGGCTCCAACCCACAAACCATGAGATCATGACCTGAGCCAAAGTCAGAAACTTAGCCAACTGAGCCACCTGGGTGCCCCTGGCTTAATACTTTTAAAGGGGCAGTGCTCCTTCTCTCCTTCCCTAGCCATCAGGACTGGTTTTAGAAGGAATGAGTAAAACAAGTACCTTATTTAAAGCACTAATTTTATATTGCTAAGTGTAAAAAAATAGAAATGTTATTTTTTAAAAAGGAATATATATTTATGTATTATGATTATACAATAAAGTAAAAATAAAAACAAGCATTTATGTTAGAAGACTTAGGAGGAAATAGAGCAGTGCTGGTAGCTATTTGAAGCAGAATTACTCCCTTCCCAATCATTTTCTCCAGTTTTCCAGACTTTCCATAATGTGGTACCATTGTATCTATAATAATATGTAATATGTTTTGAAAACAGAAAACATTGGGAGAATAAACAAACACACCTAGTCCACTTTAAGATTAAAAAATAAAGAAAGAGAAGGAGGAAACGAGGGAGGAAAGGAGGCAAGAAAACAGGGTGGGGAGGAAGGAGGAAAGGAAGGAAGGAGTGAAATTAGACATTTTCAAGTATTATCAGATTGTCAGAAAAAAAGAACCTGGTAAAAAACAGTCTTGAAAAACTTTATTTCTCTAAAATATATTTTTTAATTTTTTAAATTTTTATTTATTTCTGAGAGAGAGAGTGTGAGTGGTAGAGGGGCAGAGAGAGAAGGAGACACAAAATCTGAAGCAGGCTCCAGGCTCCGAGCTGTCCCCACAAGAGCCTGATGCACGACTCGAACTCACGAGCCATGAGATCATGACCTGAGCTGAAGTCAACCACTCAACCAAATGAGCCACCCAGGTGCCTCTAAAAGTATTTTTTATAGAAGAGTTTTAAATGTTTGTTTTGAGAGAGAGAGAGAGAGAGAAAGAGAGAGAGAGAAAGAGAAAGCCGGGGAAGGGCAGAGAGAGAGAAAGAGAATCCCAAGCAGGCTCCACACCATCAGCAGCCCACAGCCAAAAGTGGGGCTTGAACTCAGGAACTGTAAGATCATGACCTGAGCCAAAACAGAGAACCAGATGCTTAACTGATGGAGCCACTCAGGCACCCCTGTCTTGAAAAACTTTAAACTTTAACTTTTCATCTTGAAGTACTAGGAGATTTTTGTGTTTATTTTCAGTTTATGAATGACTGAGTCATATTTGTGTCAACATTTAAGAAGTGGAATAGAAACTAATGCACCTTATTCTTCAATATAACTGTTTGCAATGTTTGAGACCCCTCAGATCGAAGTGGCTGTCCAGAGAACTGCCACAGGTTTCAGGTTACAAGGTCATTTGAAGAGTTGTCCACGTTATCTACTTGTCTAAAATAGAATTATATTACATGAACAACAAAGATACACAAGAGAAACCCCTTCTAGATTAGAAAAATTGGTATTAATAATTTTTTAAAAGTATAGTTGACACACAATGTTACATTAGTTTCAGCAGTTTACAACCTAGTAATTCAAGTTTATAGGAATGCTATCCTTAGCATAAGTGCAGCTACTATCTGTCACCGTACAATGCTATTACAATAACCACTGGCTATATTCCCTATGCTGTGCCTTTAATCCTTGTGACTTATTCATTTCATAACTGGAAGCCTGTATCTCCCACTCCCCTTCACCTATTTGGCCCATCCCCCATCCCCTCCAGCAACCATCCCTTTGTTGAAAACAGCAAAAGAAAAGTTATCATTCTAATCCATAGATTTCCTACCTAATGGTCATCCCTAGTATTGGAAAAGAATACCAAAATCATGTGGCTCTTACATATAAAATAGAGGAGAGTTGAAGACCAATATTTAAAATTAAAATAGAATGCACATGATAACATGTGGCCCTATCTGGTGAGAAGAAATGCATAGCATTAGGAAACTATAAAAACACCATCCAGGGAGGTGATTCTCTGGTTTGTAATCTTGGTGAGCATAAATTATCCCAATTCCATTAATTACCATCCTTTTAAGAGCACTCCAAGTCAGTACATCCTCTCCTGTGGATGATTCAAATGGCAGAATGGTTGTAAAACACTTCTTTGGTTAATATAGATGATAAGAGGAGGGTGTAGTACCATTAGGGTCCTGATTGCCACAGAACATGACAAATACTTAATAAATACTATGATCAGTGAAGTGCCACCTGTCTCCATGCTCTCCAGCGCTCATGTTTGTTTTTGTTAAAAATTTACAACATCACAAGACTTGATAGATAGCTATAAAGCTCTTTTAGCAATTGAAAAAAATATTATGGTTTAAGCATGGTGCTAGTGTAATCAGGATCACAATTTTTAAAAAAAATTTTAATGTATTTTTATTTAGTTATTTATTATTGAGAGAGATACAGCGTGAGCAGGGGAGGGTCAGAGAGAGAGGGAGACACAGTATCCAAAGACAGGCTCCAGGCTCTGAGCTGTCAGCACAGAGCCCAATGAGGAGGCTGAACCTACAAACTGTGAGATCATGACCTGAGCCAAAGCCGGACGCTCAACCAACTGAGCCACCCAGGCGCCCCCAGGATCACAATTTTGATCTCCACATAGGCCAATTAAATAAAACAGTTTAGTTCACATTTATAAACTGAACTCCCAACTGGGGGACTGGTCTTTTAAGCAATGTGCATCACTAACCATAAGATAACTGGGCTATAGAATGTTTATGTCATGTTTGCCTGTCATAATTGCTGGAAAAAGCAACATGAAGACCTTGGTCTTATATTTCAAGGACAGCACATTATTGACAATACAGTGAGAAATGCTAGACCTAAGTGCAAGCCCAGGCCACTTACCAGCCATATGACCTTGGGCCCTTGAATTGTGGTTGTTCTATCTGGAAAAAATACATATAATAAATTTCTTCCTTTATTACAGGGGTGTTGTGGGGAATAAATGAAATGATGAATAAGAAATCTCTTTGTAACCCTAAAGTGTTTATACAAGTAGAAGATACTATTAATATTTATAGCCTAAACGCTCAGAGATTTGTTAAGAGTTGCTGTTAAATGTTTGTTTTGTTTTCCCCTGGGGTAGCTTTAAAAATTGTGGCCTGGGGGCGCCTGAGTGTCTCAGTCAGTTAAGCATCCGACTACAGCTCAGGTCACAATCTCATGGATTATGGGTTCGAGCCCCATGTTGGGCTCTGTGCTGACAGCTAGCTCAGAGCCTGGAGCCTGTTTCAGATTCTATGTCTCCCTCTCTCTCTGACCCTTCTCTGCTCATGCTGTCTCTCTCTCTCTCTCTGTCTCTCTCTCTCTTAGAAATAAATAAAACATTAAAAAGAAAATTAAGAAAAAAATAAAAAGTTAAAAAAAATGTGGCCTGCATTTCTGTGAGGATGGCGTTTAGACCTCTGCTTCATCAAAGTCAGGGACAAACTTTCATAAATCCTTCTTCTTTATTGAAACAGAAACCCCAGTGTCTCCCATGGCACATTACCACCAACAAATACTCAGTTATGATGAATAAGTGTGAGGCAAAGTTGATGGCTACTGCATAATTACCCTTCCACATAAATTACATTAAAAACAACATTGTGTAACACCTGCAAGACAAGGCTGGCTTCTAGGGAAGTTATTTTTAGTTAAGAGTTTGGAAGGTAAAAGAAATGGGCATGGCACGTGCAACTGCGTCCCAACGAGCTCTAGAATACAAAGGAAAAGTAAGGGTGAGCATTGCTTTGCTTTGCATTCTACACGGACCCCTTCATTCTGCACAGTGGAGTTGTCAATATTAAACCCACCAACAGAGAAGCTCTTAATTCTCTTCCTTCCACTGAAGTAAGGTTCAGCTTGAAAGTTACACAAGATCTCAGAAATTTTCTCTTTAAAGAATTAACTTGGCACAGAGAGAAGCACTCCTGACCTGAAGGTGGGAGGGAGCAAGGTGTATCTTCTTGTATCCATGCCTTCGACTTCGACACTGTTGGGTGAATTTCTCAACAATTTAAATACTGAGGGAGAAATGCCATGGCTAGTGAGAAATAAAGGATACAAAACAGTTTGACTGGGACGCCTGGGTGGCTCAGTTGGTTGAGCATCCAAGTTCAGCTCAGGTCATAATCTCACAGTTTGTGAGTTTGAACCCCGCATCCAGATCCCTGCTGTCAGCGCAGAGCCTGCTTCAGATCCTCTGTCCCTCTCTCTCTCTGCCCCTGCCCTGCTCATGCTGTCTCTCTCAAAAATAAACATTAAAATCTTTTTTAATTCATAAAGCTCCTTTAAAACTATTTGCAAATAATTTCACTATAAGTACAATTTAATACCCTCATTTTCTGATGGCTTTTGACTACGATATATACTAACAAAAATAGTGCAATTTTATATGAAAGCAGTATCAGCTTTTTTCTAGGATGAGGTTAAGAACTGGATATTATTTGATGGTATTTAGCTAGAGGAGGCCTCCTCCTGTGTGGTTCTGAAGGGAATCATTCACACAAAGGATAATATTCAATAAGAAATAGTGTATTTGCCTTTAAAATTTTTTTGTAAAGTCTGATCTATGCATGATACCAGCACCTACTTTCAACATAGTTTCACCCCATGGAAAAGAGGTTTAGCAGTGCAATATAAAGGATTCAGGTAACTTCAGAGATTCTAATAAAATAAATAGTTTATCACCGGTAGCTCCCAAGTTCATGGTCTCAGAGTGTAAGACAATATTAAAACAAGCCTCGAGAGAGAGTTGTGTGACCAACAGGTACTTTCTAGCTTCTTCCTATGTATACTGTATGCAGGTAGGGACACAAAAATATATGCAACAATTTGTATAGTAAATGGCCACGCTAGAGGAGTAAAATCCTGGACTCGAGGATTGTATGCTTTTGGTCCTAATCAAAGTAACATTTCTTGTTACGTGATGTCCATGCTACTAAGATGGAGAATGGGGCTTACACCAGAGGCCAATGTGGAGCATTTATTTCTTCAGAATCCTAAAAATTGAACTTCTGCCCCCTTCACCTTTGGATAGCTGTGTGATACAGGAACCTCTCACTGTGTCACTGAAGCAATGATTTGCCAGCCTACATGCAAAAATAAAGAAATGGCCATGGTGACTTAATTGATCCTTTTAAATGGGCCTAACTGAATGTCCAAAAATTACCTTAAAATTAACATATCCAAAACAGAAGTCTCCATATCCAGCCTCTATTTTATTTTTTTAATTAAAAAAGTGTTTATTTATTTTGGAGAGAGAGAGAGAGACTGAGATGGGGAGGGGCGGAAAGAGGGGCACAGAGGGTCTGAAGCAGGCTCCACACTGATAGCAGAGAGCCTGATGTGGGGATTGAACTCATGAACCATGAGATCATGACCTGAGTGCCCCCCCATTTGTATTTTAAACCTTCATATTGGGGCACCTGGGTAGCTCAGTTGGTTAAGCATCTGACTCCGGCTCAGGTCATGATTTCACAGTTTGTGGGTTCGAGCCCCACATCAGGCTCTGTGCTAACAGCTTGGAGCCTGGAGCCTGCTTTGGATTCTGTGTCTTCCCCTCTCTCTCTGTCCCTTCCCAGCTAGTGCTCTGTCTCTTTCACTCAAAGATTAAAACAAAACAAAACAAAACAAAAAAAAAACATTAAACCTGCATATCCTGTTCTTCCTATATCAGTTAATAGTACCCAATTGCTTGGGCTAAAAATCTGACTCACCCTAAATTCCTCCTTTTCCTACTCATATCCACAGTGTCCGGTACATCAAGAAGTCCTCTTGGTTTTACCACGAAGATGTCTTGTGAATCCATACTCTTCTCACTATGTTTACACTACTGTCCCATTTCAGGCCTCTGTGATTTCTGCCTCGATTACTGGGAAGGTGTTGTAACTTGGCTCTGCTTCCATTGTTGCCTTATTACAGTCATTCCCAGCACCAACACCAGAGTTGGGGTTTGAAATGTATATCAATTCATATCCTTTCTTGCGTAAAATCTTCTTGGGGCTTCTCACTGCATTTAGAATAAAATCTCAACCTCTTGGCCAGCCTGGCCACCATGGTCCTTATGGTTCTTCATGGTCTAGTGTTTGTCTGCTTTTTGTACCTCTTCTTGACCACTCTCCACCCCACCCCCAACTCTGCTTCAGTCTCTGTGGCCTTGCTTCATCTGATCTTTATATAACTGATTCATTTTTATTTAGGTTAAATTGATGCCTCCTTAAAGAGGCCTTTTCTGACACCTTAAACTTAATAAGCCACCTGTACCTCCGGACTACTACTCCATTCTACTTTATTCTTAATATTCTTTAATCTAATATGACCTCATCTGTTGATGTACATATTGTCATCTCCTCTTGCAATGGAAGTTTCAAGTCTTTTCATTGCCACATCCCCAGGGACTAAAACAGTGTTTGGTTTGCTCTATAAAACAAGCATTATGTATTGAGGATTTCAGTAAATAATGGTTAATAAATGAATAATCTTAAAAAGTCATCCCCCTCCCTATCACCATCCCAGACTTTAGCCTCTATTACAAAGCTGTCATCATCAAGACAGTATGGTATTGGCACAAAAACAGACACATAGACCAATGGAACAGAATTGAGAACTCAAAAGTGGACCCAAAAGTATACAGCCAACTAATCTTTGACAAAGCAGGAAAGAATATCCAATGGAAAGAAGACAGCCTTTTTAACAGATGGTGTTGGGAGAACTGGACAGCAACATGCAGAAGAATGAAACTAGATCATTTTCTCACACCATGCACAAAAATAAACTCAAAATGGATAAAGGACCTGAACGTGAGACAGGAAACTATCAACACCCTAGAGGAGAAAGCAGGA